>NC_051154.1:70981273-71091273 GCF_013339745.2 Dermacentor silvarum | reverse complement strand
CGCCGCTTGCCAGCGAGCGGCGCTAGAGACCGTCTTGGCGCGGCCGCGGTGATAAATGGCGGAGCTCCGCACCCGCGCGAGAAACACGCCCGATGCACCTGGCTCTCGGCGCCTGCGCTGACCCGCGCCGATGAAGAAGGCGCCACCCTTTCCCCGCTGCAGCTTTCGCTCCTTCACTGCGTTCTTCAAAAACAAGCCCAGAGATTTCTCTAGGGCGAGAATGCCCCCCCCCCCCCCCCCCCCTCCGCCGAACAACTGCTTCTGCTCGTAACCCCCCCCCCCCGCCCTCCACCCATCTGCCCCCTTTCTCCTTTATCGCCCCTTGTCTCGCTTTCCGAAATGCTGTTTCGTGGTGCACGAAAAATAAAGGAGGCAGGGGACCACGAAGTTCTTTTTTTTTTCCTTCGTTGTCCCGGTTTCCCCTTTTCTCGATATTTCTTTTGCTAGAAACGATTCTGCTGATCATCCCCGCGTTGTGTGCCTCGGCGGGACTTTAAACTCGTGAAGCGATTGAATGGATGGCAGCTTGTTCAATTTCACAAGAAGTGTGGGCTTTCTAAGTTCTTTCATTGACCGTTCTAGCTTTATACATCGGCTGTCGGCATTCGAAAAACAAAGCGGAAAAAACAAAACGTTTCGCATCTCCAGGAGAGGGCGAGAAAACAATGCATCACTTTGATTGAGAACTAGCTGCCTTACCTCCGAGGTCTGAAGATGACTTTAGGAGATATCTGCCTCTTTTTTTTTTTCTCATTTTTTGCGTCCTGCACAAGCTCGAGGCAACATTGTGTACGGTTCGCTGCTACAGTAGTTCCCGGATGTTACAGGTGCGCGCGGAGAAAAATTGAAACGGAAACAAATGGGCTTGAGAATGCTTAGAAATGAAAACAGTGGGTCTGTTGCCTCAGCTATGCATAGCATAAGATAAAGAAGATAAGACGAAGAGACAAAACACACACACACACACACACACACACACACACACACACACACACACACACACACACACACACACACACACACACACACACACACACACACACACACACACACACACACACACACACACACACACACACACACACACACACACACACACACACACACACACACACACACACCACACACACACACACACACACACACACACACGCACGCACGCACGCACGCACGCACGCACGCACGCACGCACGCACGCACGCACGCACACACACACACACACACACACACACACACACACACACACACACACACACACACACACACACACACACACACACACACACACACACACACACACACACACACACACACACAACAAAAAACGTCAGCAATTCAAGACATAAGTGAAGTATCAAGACCACGTAGAACAGCTGCTAGACTACAGGGATAATACATTCTATATTTAAACAATAATATTTCCCGGCAGTTCAGAATAAGCTTAGAATATGCGTGTAATTACGAGGATATATTTATACAAGGACGCCACCTTTTGCGTGGAGCAAGATTACTACCAATGTTTGGTTGAACTGTACGCAATGTGTTCTAGAGGGGGCGGCAATTTAACGGACAAACTGACAGCTTCTGGAGATCATTCATTATCGCTTGGGATACAAGTGAACCGTGGCCATAATCAGTCCTTCAAAAAAAAAAAAAAAAAAAGAGCGGTGTCCTCAATTCTCCTAATTTGATTTATGTCCGATTTATTTGTGGAATCGCTGCTTCTGACATGATAGAGCTTTGTTACAGGCACATTAGAGCTGAAATCATGGCGTAATCGTGTCTCCGCAAGTTGGGGACGAAGTAATGCCCCGGAAACTTGTTTTAGGACGAAACACTTACTTTGTAGCCTTCTGTTCTATGCAGTAAGAAGAGTAGGCTAAAGGGTGAATGCGGAAGAGGGCCTGCAAATCCTGCGCGTTCCTCACATTTCAGGAAGAAAATTTTGACAAATATAGCAAATCTGATCAGTTGAAGTTCCATATCTAAGCCAAGCCCATGGAGCAAGCCTCTCTCTTTGCTTCCCCCACCTCTTCTTTGCTCGTGTACATTTATATTTTTGTTTGTATTTCTGTTATTCACGTGGGGGTGCGCACATAAGACGGACATTTTATTGTCAAAGGATTGTAGGAACCTCTAGCCCTTCCGGTTATTGTCGAGTTCATGAAAAAAAAATGAAACGAGAAGAAGGAAAGCAATTTTTATTGTTTTCGCCAGGACTAAGTGGATATGAAACATAAATTCTTGCTAGTAACTAAATGTTATGTAACGTAAAGATCAAGCAGAGAAATAACACAAAACATCACGACACATCAGGACACCAATATTTTAGAATTCGGCATTTTTTTCGATAGCGGAAAAATATTCTTACCCTTTTAACCTCACTCGGAATTGAATTGCATATAGTATGGAAATAAAATGCATTAGATTCATCCATCCTCTGACCTAACTATTCCTGCAAACAGGCATGCTAAACTGGTTTCTAGCTGCAACTGTCGTGTACCGCTTTGATTAGATAAATAGGCTCAATGAAAATGGATTGTTATGGTTATTTCTTGAGTAACCTGAATGATTTTGCATTTGATTTAGCAATTATTGACAACAAGCTGAGTATGAAACAAATGTTCGCTGGGGTCACCGAGGCCAGTACCAACTCCTGCGCGACCACGTTTGAAGAAATTTTAAGTGCTCCTGTTCCTTCTCACTGGAAAGCTCGTTTAGATGCTAGCAAAGCACGAAGCGCAGCCCGCAGGTGTCACGCTTCGCACTTGGTGCAAGCGCGGGCGTGCATCCACGCTATGCTGAAATTCTCAAATGCGCCGCAAGTGCATTATAGGTGGTGACTGCTTTATTGCTCTACGTAAGTAGTTGGCCTTGTGTTAAATCTCTTCATCGTGGTATTCTTCGGTGAACGGCTGCCAACCGTTGTCGGTGTTGCCAGGCTGGTGAACGGCTGCCGAGATCGTTGTTGATGAAGCAGTTGCAAGCTCGAACGAGACCTGTCACGTAGGTGGCCTGAGAAGTGTCCAGGACAAAACAGTTTGAATCGCCGCACGGCAGACAGACAACGAAAGGGGGACCTGGAGGAAGGAGACGAGAAAGAAGAATGGTGGAACAGTACTAACATCTTTTGTATGTCTCTTACATTTTTGGCGCGACCACACGAGGGAGATGTCGATTAAGGTAACCACCGGAAGACACGAAGATGGAACGCGGGTACGTGCAAGCCTACCAGCGCGACGATGGAGAGCTCGTCAAGGTCATGGCTATATTACGTGCACCCTAATTACGTCTGTTTATAAGCGTCGCGTATTGATAGCTTACCACATGTGGCCGAAGCGCGGAAAGGCTTCCAGTATCAGGGGAGCAAGATCCAGTTACCTGAAGCTGACTAAGATGACGTGCCTACAGTGCCAAAGACAGCACACAGCGCTTCGTTTGTGCGGTACCTTCGCCTTGTGTCCTGAATTTCGCTCTACGGCACGTCATGATTAGTGAATACCAACTAGTCCATTTTTTCTTATATTTTTTTTTCTGCGAAGCTGACGCTCAAGCGTGACGGAGGCGAGCGACACCTGAAGTCTGCCTGCTGCCTACGTGAATTTCCCCCGTGGATGACGAGCCGCAAAGGTGGGTCGCTCAAAAGAGCACCATGAAACCGCCATTGTTGCTCGGTTATGACGCCAGGTCACGTCTACGGTCACCGCGGCCAGTGGCTAAAGTGAGGTCACCACATTCTGTCGGGGACTCTATACGTATCCTGCTCTGGCGATGGGTAAACGCTACTGACTTCTGGCGCAGTGACGTCCGAACGCCGTGACAAATGGATGCCCACATAGGCTCCGATTTTCTCTGCCGGGCTGAGTGAGAGGTGTAGGAAGGACACTAAAAGAGAAAATAAGACGCGAGTGTTCGTTTCGAGAGCATAACTAAGAATAATGATGGGATAGAGAGGACGCATCTGTACCCAAGTCTGGCACAGACTGCGAGGATGAGCATGAACGGGGCGGGAAGAGAACGCGCACACTTGCCGGAGTTCTTATCCTGGAAATTCGCGCCGCAACGGAACACTTCATGAGAAAAAACAGCGACAGAACAACGAGGCCCGTCTTATTCCAAAGGGGCTGAGAGACTTTACGTTACCGCTTGGCAATGAAATAGCGCGTCGGACTAAATACAGACTGTTATATCGCCACGAACACGTGATTAGAATTCTCGAGAGCGCGGAGCACAGAGTACAAAACAACGGTACACAAAATTCTGAGACCGAAGTACCCAACAAGATGCGTCTCTGGAGCCAATGTTTCGACGAGTGGACTTGTCTTCGTCGGGGCGAAGGGCGTCAGGCCCGTGACGAAGACAAATGCCTTTTAGAAGCTTTTTTTTCAGAGACATCTGTTGTTCGACCACTGTTGAAAATTTCGAAGTTTCTGTCCTCCTGTGAATCATGTTGTTGGGACGCTTGTAGAGACACGTATAGCCACGTACACCGACCTTCTGTATGCGTATACAAGGTGTTTCAGGGAATGCTTTCAATTTTTTTAAAGGTTGCCTGTGGCAGATAGCACAATTCTAGTTCGTGAGCTGGTATACTCAAAGAGGCGGACTTCACTTGCGCAAAAAATTGAAATGCATGATCGACTAATTCACAAAAATTCCCTAATTAAGTTTTAACTATTTCTTTATGACCCACATTGCAACTTACAAATTCTAGCCGCAGAGTTTGCAAGGCGGATCCACTTGGAACGAATTCTCAGGATGACACCAGTTTCGAGATATTAATCCCCCAACTTTGCGGAGAAATGCATTGGCGTTCCAGTTACTTTCTTAACAAAACGTCGTTTTATGCATGGAAGTACAAAAGTAACTAGAACGCCAATGCATTTCTCCGCAAAGTTCTGGAATCAATATTTCGAAACTGGTGTCATCCTCAGAATTCGTTCTATGTGGAATCCAGCTTGCGAACTCCACGGCTAGAATTTGTAAGTTGCAATGTGGGTCATAAGGTAATTAGTTAAAAACCTAATTTGAGAATTTTCGTTAATTAGTCGATCATGCATTTAAATTTTTTGTGCAAGTAAAGTCCGCCTCTTCGCCTCTTCGAGCAGACCAAAAGGGCTGTGCATGACTGCTATTTATTCTGATTTCGAGTGAATCCGGCTTGGCCTCACTTCGGTTACTAAGTTAATTATATATATTTGTGACCTCTGCATGCCCGTTGCGATGTTTCCATTTCCAATAAATGTGTAATTATTATAAGTTTTTTCTTTCATAAGACGCAAGCATTACCTACTGGAATGAGAACCAATGCTGAGACACATAGCATTCACGTGGATTTCACACACCGTTGATAAAAGACTCTGCTGAAGGGGTCACTGAAGTCTGCAGGTCTTTTTAGTGTCAAAAAAGCGCGCAAAGCAATTTGTAGCGAGTAGAACATACAGCAACATATTCATTCTCTTGACATAGGCTATCCATATCATTATAAATAATTATTAGTTGGCTACCTCTTTCTATTTAAAAATGCAATAAATATTTTCCTGTGTACACATTGAAATATAATGTGTCTGTGCATGGTGTTCACACTAGAAATTAAAATAACATGTGGAAGTGAAAAAATACGGATGAGGTAGCCGCCGTTGGTGCTTCTAATGTGCTTGTTTTCCTATTGTCAGAATGTTCAGAAACAAAGCAAAAGTATGAATACAAGCCGTGCACGTCCGCGTCAACAATGATGCAGGTAGCTTTTAGCCACAATAATATTTTAATTGAAAAGGTAGAGGCAACTCAAAAGAAACCATAAACGATTTGGGTAACAGGACTCTGCTAATGACATTTTAGGAGCGCCCCCCCCCCCCCCCCCCGATATCTCCGGATGGGGCTCGAGCCCCGGAGCCCCCCCGTAGTCGGCGCCTATGCTAGGTACTACGGCGGAGAACTTTCTTTGGTGACGCGCGCGGAGAGCGGCCGCTGTATCAGCTCCTCCTCCACTATCCACCTGTGACTGTTGGCTTGCGCTGCCCTTTTTTATTGCGATAGCAATTATATGGACACTTCCACCGGATTTCTGCCGTCGGCGTCGCCGTCGCCGTGAAGTTCCGTATAGATAAAATCTTCGCCGCGCGCCGTATGCCCGAGCGGAAGCGTGCGGGGACGCACGCTGTCACGGAGAGCGAACGCACTCAATCTTCCACGCGCAAGCAAGGAAGCGGGAAGCGAGCGCCGGAGGGAGCGGGGGGGGGGGGGGGGGCGCATTTCTACTCTGCCAACAACCGCTCTCGTCGCTCGCTCGCACCGTCTCTTATCTCCACACGGCTCTGACCTTTATGCGCTGTGCATTCGCCGCTCAGTTTCCGTTGAAGCGATAGACCGCACGTACCTTCGCCCGCTGCGGCGTATATGCGCTTGCTGCCAGCGTTTTGACAGTCGTTGTCTGCAGTCTTTCAGTGTGATCTATTCATGTTTGTTTGTGCGCGCTCACACCACAGTTAGTAATAGTCGGGCCACATTTTCCAACGCACGCTACACATGCAATGCTGCCCGGATCGGCAGTGCAGCGCTACAGATGTGTCCCTTCGCACGCGCTGCCCACGGGAAGCGCTTCTTATCAACACCACCATTTCACACGCGCCTTCTCGTGGTCATCGAGTCTGTCTTCATGTCGGTATACTTACGCCGCAGCACACCTGCTTACTTAATCAGCTCATGTTTACTACAATTCATATTGCTACCAAAGCCGCTCACCTTACTTCGTATGACATTGCTGTGTTGCTATCGCATTCATTGCTTCACCCTTAGGGCGAAACTGTGACATTTTTTATTTCATTCTTTTGGATCTCTCTTCATTGAGGACAATGTGTGAGAAAGAATGTGTGAGAAAGGGTGCTTTTTGAGTTCACTTTTTGAGGAAAACGCTGTCTTATGCATTGAAGCACAAAGTTAACTGGAACGCCCATGCAATTCGTCGGACAGTTTGAAAATTAATATCTCGAAACTGGTTCATTGCTGAGAATTCGTTCCAAGTGGATACGCCTTGCGAACTCAGCGGCTATAATTCGTAGGTTGAAAGATGTGCCGTAAAACCATTATTTAAAAAGGTAATTAGCGTAATTATGTTAATTATTCAATTAGGCGTTTTGATTTCCCGTGGAAGTAATGGCCGCCTCATCGAGTAGTTTAGATCAAGGATTATAATTGTGCTATCTGCCACAGGCAATTTTTAAAATTTGGCGCAGCTAAAATGAAACACCCTATATGTTTGCCACACGGTCCATTCGTACATGGAGCCAACAGCGAAAGCAACGCGTCAGCTTTTCATATTGATTTTGCGTGCAGCATCAACGCCAGAGACAGAAAACGGCGGAGATATTAACTTACTTCGTTTATGTAATAAACAGTTAGAAATCCGACATTTGCTGTTGACTCTGTAATGACATTCGGACGGAACACCGTCACTGCGTGTAGCCTAACAGGGCAATAATGGCATTATTATCGCGCGCAGCCCATCAAGCGACGAAAGCTTTGAGAGCAGTCATCTAGGGGATTTACTCCATCATGATTTGTCAAGATATCGCAGCGTGCTGAAAATGCAAATGCCGGTACCCCCTCTGAAAACTATTTCAGAAGCAAATTATTTTTTTTGCATGTATTTATGCACGCGGTATGTGTGTGTATTAGCGTGCGGGTGCGTGCACAGCAGTCCGAAAGGACAAAAAGAACGGAATTAAAATAAAGCAAAACGCACAATACCCTCTCCGTACGAGCAGTCGCAAAGAAAGACAAAAATCCCCGCGCGTTATACCAGAGAGAGAGAGAGAGAGAGAGATAGAGAGAGAGAGAGAGAGAGAAACGAGGACAAAAAGAGACACGCAGAACGGGCAAGGAAAAAAAAGAAGAAAAAAAACAACAACATAAAAACAAGAAAAAAAGTCAGAGAGAGGTTCCAGAAAGACGGAGACAGGGCCTGTCGTCTGCGGCTTCTGGTTGCGGCTGATAATCCAGCCCATTTAGCTGGCGGCATGGCGATCGCGCAGGGCGCTGCAAATGGCGGCCAGTTCGGACGCGCATCTCTACGGCTCATCCGGCGAGTGCCTGACGATTACCGTCACGTGTCCATATTTACGGTGGAGGGATGTTTTCCCCCTAGGCCCGCTTCGGCTCCCGCGGAGCTTCCTGCGGTCGCAAGCGTGGGAGGCTGGTTGTTAGGGGGCCCGCGCCCTCTCCAGTGGCGTCCACGAGGCAATGAACGGCGTGCACGGCAGTCGCGGATAGCTCGCACGGCCCCGAATGGCGTACTCATTGTTACCCGCTTGCCAGATATGGAGGCCGCGGCGTGATGGTAACGAAATTACGGTAATGAGAGGCACGGTAAATGAATCCGCCTTTTTATATATTTTTTTCCAGCAATCAGGAGCGTAGCGTATAAGACGATTAGACAAGAAAGATCGGCTAGTGTGTCGCTATTATTGTGCGTCATGCTCATCGGAGCGTAAAGAGACGAGATGGCGAAAATATGCGCAGAGGAAGAACGCTGCAGTTCGACCACTTTCAGCGCAGAAATCCATGCAGAGCCATGTAGCGGCGAATTTGTTTGTGGGAATATATGACAATATTCGAGTGCAATGCTGGCACTATGCTCTAAAATAAGCAAAAGTGAATTGATTACGGAAGCTCTTACTGCCAAACGTTTGCCATTTTTCTATCCAAATTAACCACTGCCGCTTGTCCAGGGTGACACTTGACTGAGCCCATGGCTGCCATGGCTGCCTAAGCTACAGGTGGAACGTCGAAAATGTGATGATGATTTTGCTTGCCTGTGCTTGAATTAAATCATTGAACTAACTGTCAAGCTTGGCATATTGGGCAGTGGTTGCTCTTCACCGAGAGTAGCGTGTTATATGACTGTGTGTGCCGTATCGCTGTACGTCCGCGTAGCGCCCCAATGAACGCCTTTGTATGACGACGCAGGTTACTGCTTTTGTTTTCGCAAATTTTAACGACGCCCGCAAGTGAGACAAGTTAGCCTGCTAACTTATGCGCGATATACGTGTTGTTTTATGCTCTACTTTTCAACGGCGTGTCAGATACGCTTTGTTGAACTTATTTCCCATTTTGTTTGATTCGATTGCTGGAGAGTTCGCGCAAGCGACACTGGGCAGTTAGCTTTACGTCGCCATGTCAATGATTGCGCCCCTGACGACGATTAGTCTTGCCATGCCTCAAACCGTACTTAAAATGCAGACAACCCCACGTCGTGCCCAGCTGGATTTGAGCTATATTTCCCATTTGTTGCGTCTGTGTAGCATACTTGGCAAGTGAGAATATACATAGCGGGGCAGTAGAACCAGTTTTAACCTCCTTCTTGACCGCACATTCATCCCTTCCCGTGTATCACTTTGAAGCCTGGTCAGTCAGATGGCAACAGTTTTCCCATGGCCTATATATATGGTCACTTGTCGCCATTGAAGCGTATGGAGAAACAATCTGAGACTGCAGCAGAAAGAAAAGGGGAAAAAAAAGTGAACAGAAGACATCGCGAAAACACTCCGCCTGGTTGGTTTATATAGGGTGCCGCTCATGTAACGCGACGAGCATTTCAGGCGGGCGTGCAGCCATTTTAGCGTTGACAGACGGCGCGTAAACGGCCATAAATCACGCGACCCGTGCACCGCAGAGGCGCCGCGGCAGAAACGGCAATAAAACACGGCTTACCTCCATATTCTCTCGGCTGGTACGAAATGGGGCATATACACTATACTACGAGTGATGTGTGACGTGGCGCGTTTCCTTAGGAGAAAGCTCTCTCGCTCGAGAGAGACAGAGAGGAAAAGGAAGCGTGCGCCGGGCGGCGCGTGTAATACCGACAGCCTCCCCTCTGCCTCCCAGTGATGCGCGTTCAATTGGCTGCGCCACGCACGCATGGCTGTGCCTCATCGCTTGCCTGCAATCCGCGCCGTTTATCATCGCCAGTGATTCGGCGTGTCACCGCGCAGCGCTCAAAGGCCAAGCCTGACAAATAGTGGCGAGTGCAAACACCTCTTGGCTGCGCGCAGCGCATATCGCCCTCGCCCCCTTTCTCTCTCTCTCTCTCTCTCTATACTTCCCTTCTACCGAAGATGTGAGTGGCCGATTAGTTTTCATTACACACGGATAAGAAACACACGCGCGATGCGTGCCTTTCACCATTCTTCACAGGCAGATGATTCTTCAGGTCTAGTTTTTCTTTTTTATCACATTTTTTTATCAGCCTCCAGGATCAGATTGTTTTTGCGTGGTCATTTCGAATTTTTGCACAGCGCATGACACGTTCACCAGAGGAGAGATGAAGTGGAAAATTGCAAAAACCGTACGTTCCTTTTTTTTTTTGTTTCCGAAAGCGGGGTAGACGCGCTGGCGCTGTTCTTCAAGAGATTTTCTCAAATGAGTGACCACGGTCGGCTGATTGGCAACTTCGCCTAGTATTCCAGTAGCGCGACCATGTCATCAAAGTAAACGATCAAAGTAGTCGCAAAAAAATTACGGCTCATGTCGCGCCTGCAATCAGGCTTGAACACGATATTCAGCAAAATACCATATAGCGAAAGGACTGGTGCCCTAGATGTGAAAGAGGGACGTCCGGACCAACTCCCCACGCCTAATCTCCCCACGCGTGCGCGCCTTCGTGCCCCGATCTAGTCTCAGCTTGCTCTTTGAGAGATGCCGGCATGCTCTTTGTTGTTCCGTTCCGGCATTTTTCCTACAAGGCCATCGTCAACATTCATGTATCCATTCATTCAACATTAAACGGTATATTCCATCATAAAATTACGGGGAAGAATATTTATAGGGGATACATATTTCAGGGAGAATACGTCGTTCACAGGGCACAGCACACAGGGCACAGCAATGCCACTGATCGATGTCAGCGTCACATCATCTTCCTGCTCTCGTCAGAACGTCTTTTAATAGCAGCACAACTACCACGTAACAATATCATACTTTAAACCATATGTGCCTACCGGCTTGTGGCAACATGTTGGAGCAGGATTCAGATATTGAGGGAAACAAAAGACGCTACATTTGCATGGGTCCTGTGTGATCTGACTGCTGCCCGTGCGTGGCTGGTGTATCCGCCTGTACCCTAGGGCTGTACCCAAGCGCTATCCACGACACTTCAACGACGAGCGCAGGAAACGTTTTGACAGATGCCCGCGGAACGCGGAGAAACCGAATTGCAAGAAGCTGGCGATGCCATTGGCGACCGGGAATGACCTCAATGTGCGGCTTGCACTAGTAGGAACAAACCACGTTGCCTCAGAACGTTTTCCTGTTAGCTTCCTTGATGCATGACCAACAACGCTGCGAGGTACTGTGCATTGACAACATGAAACATATTTCGTGACCACCGTGCGCTACTCTGCGAGATTGATGGAACATGGAATGCATTAGATGGGCCAGCGTTATCCATTTCGAGCTTTAGCTGAAGGCCGCGCCTTATAGATGAGTTTGGGACGCGTCATTTAACAGACCTGCAACGCCTAAATATTTGTGGTACTCGTTCAGTCTGTGCAAGACAAACGGCTGCTGGTTTGTAGTGTTAAATCGTGAACTGTACTTGGTGGCCAAATTAAAAGCGGCAGCGTATATAGTCGAACACACGCATTGCGGCACGACTTGCAGGGCGCAATTTGTTCCTTTCGCTTATACACAGCCCCATGGTGCAGGTGTTTAGCCCCAGCTCAGCGTGACGAATTGTTCCTCATGCCAGTGCTTTTCGAGTAAAAAAATCTGCCGCAAACGCAAGAGGCAACCACCAGGCAAAGAGCTGGGCCGTCCGTTTCGTCTGTCTTCAAGCGCCCTATCACCATAATACTTATCTGGGTCAAATAGCCACGTTGACCATGCGATCTTGCCTGGATTCGCACCTCTATATGTATACACAACCAGCGCACAGATGAAGGTAGGCGTACGTGCCATGCTAGATCGTGAAGTCTGGAACCCTATAAACGGCAGGGCGTCCTTTCGTGTTGTTCACCTGCTCGCGTGTGCTGATTATTCTAGCTTTAGCTGAAGCAGTTGAAGTATTGAGCTTTAGCAGTTGGCGGTGATATCATAGCGAACGGCTTAATTATAGCTGAGTGGCTGGCGCCGAACAAACAATCGTCGAGAGAGAGAGAGAGAGAGAGAAGCAAAAGAAAGGCAGGGAGGTTAACCAGAGGGTATCTCCGGTTGAATACCCTGTACTGGGGAAGGGGGAAAGGGGTGCGAAAGATGGCAGAAAAAGCAGAGAAGAATCAGCAATATAAAACTGTCTGCATGGGCGCTGTCACACAGTCTGTGAAGGCTGTGTGACGATGTATGTCTCATTGGGACACTGAACAAAAAATCGGTTTCGATAGCAGTTTGCGGTGATGTGCCTGTGGATCTCTGGAAAACACAAAACGTGTTTCTCTGTACGGGCCACTCACCTCGCTTAAACCGTTTAGCCCACTTGTACTCCTCTTCATCAGAGCAAAGTTAATGAAGGTAAGAAATAGAACTTTACACCTTGGCAGTACAGCCTTATACAGCCTGTCGATGATCATTAAACGTTTGCCGTCTTTCGACTACGTCCACGTTCTAAGCAATGATCTAAGTACCAGAGTTGAGCGATGCTTCTATAGCAACAGTCATTCAGAAGTTGATAAAGTTTTATTGAGAAAGAGAGCCGAAATACAGCAGGCTATAACCATCAACTGCAGCCCCATCAGCGTCGTAAGGACAGCGTGGACCGCATTAATAAACATGGAAGGAATTATTGCAGGAAATTCTTTACGAGGACTAAAACCACAGATTAAAATTGATTTTGGGACGTTGTTCGTAGAACTTATGGTCCTGGGCTGTTCGGTGTTCCGGCTGCTGATGCATTTGTCTGACTTAAATTTTTTAATTGGTCTTAGAACCACTGATTGTTTCAAGTATCTCTTTATTCGGCTGTTCGCTGCACCATATAATTTCCGCTTCTACAAGCGAATTCATTATCATCTAAGCACTGATCTCCCTTAATGCGAGATCGCGAGTCGCTCCCATTTGTGCTATCGTTATGCAATGAAAGCTTACAACCAGCTTTGAATAGGAAGACACACATTTTTAAACAGCGCAGTCGAGGTAGTTTCTCTTTTTACGAAAACACATTACTAGTGGCTGTGGAAGTCAGTAAATGTGTAAATATCACTCTTTAATTAACTACAAAAATCAAAGACGTTCACACAGGCTGGTCGCCCTCAAGAAACACAAAAGTGTCTTCACAGCCCTGTGGGCCGACGAGCGATGGGGACAATGCTCGAGTAGCGCCTGCTCGGACAATGACTGATCGTCCAGTAGTCGCAATGCGATAGACAGTGTTTATCTCTGTGACTGAAGTCGACTACATAGCAGGAGTCCCAACTTCCAGATACTCCTCATCAAACGCTGTCACGAAATGCGGTGGCATTCCACTTGGCTTCATGGCGCATTTTGCGAGGGAGGGTTTTTTAAACAAAATATTCAATGGGGCTCCATTTACTAGCAGTTTGGTGAGCGATATCCTAAATGTAATGCTATTCGTACGATTGCTACTAAGTGCACATGTCTTTAACACTGACCGGCTTCAATTCCGCAAAGGCAGCATATACCCTATAAGGTCATTGATTTACAAGTTCATTAGCAAAAAATTTGCGTAATTGTCTTCCACACTGACTTCGCATGTTTAGTGGTGTCTGCCGCCACAACAATTCGTAGTGGCAAAAAAAGGCATTATCATCTTGAGACGTATACATTGCATTTGATTGACGTGGATAGAAGGCGGCGACACGTCACGCGTAGCGCTATGTGGGTCCCGCTGTTGTCGTGTTCTGTCAACGTTAAATAAGCAAGCGCAATATGCGTCTCAGATGCTCAACTAACTCGGCCGACTATTGTTGTGACCATTGTTATCTCTACGGCACTGTCTTGAAAAGTCTTGCTCTTTTCACTTGACCCACATGCCCTGCTGGTGGCGGACTGTTTACACGTTATAACCATAGGACGAAGCGTAGTAACACGATCAAATTGAAGCTTGTGCAAATAATGGTTACATTCGTTGTGGACCGAGCGGTCGACTTGTGTGCAGCTGATTAGTTTTCTGCGAAATGCACTACTGGCACACCTACTCCCGAAAAATGGATAGATATTGAAAGCTTTTTATGCCGTCGTAAAGACGAAAAGGCCTACAATGTTCCTATGGACATTCGTGTTCTGTTTTAAACTAAATTTCTGGGTGTGGCCGATTTGCAAAAAAGAAAGAAAGAGAGAAAGGAAGAAAGAAAGAAAGTGAGCTTAATGAGGAGGAATGAATGCGAGGAATGTGAGTGACGATTACATTCTTTAAGTGATGTGCCCTATGTGCTTTTGTGCTGCTGTTATATCAGCTAATGATCAAAAGTGGCGGAACAAGAGATGTCTTGGGAGCGGACATTTCGACAACTGGACTTGTCTCTGTCAGGGCAACAACTATATACCAGGTGTTTCAGCGAACATTTTCAAATTGAAAAAAAAAAAAGAAATTGCATCTGGCAGACAGCACAGTTCTAGTTCATGAGCTGGTCTACTAGAAGAGGCGGACATTACTTGCACAAAAAAATTTGAATGCATATTGGACAAATTAACGAGAACATTAACTAATTAAGTTTTTAACTGATTACCTTGTTGCACATATTGCAATTTACAAATTCGAACCGGGTAATCACACATATTGCAATTTACAAATTATATCCACTTGCAACGAATTCTCAGGATGACACGAGTTTCGCGATATTAATTCTCGAACTTTGCAGCGAAATGCATTGGCATTCCAGTTAGTCTTGTGCTTCAATGTAGAAAACGACGTTTTTTTAAGAAAGTAAGTGGAGCGACAGTGCATATTTACAGCAAGTTTGATGGCGCAGATCTCGTAAAAGGTGTCAACCACACAATTCTTTTCAAGTGGATATGCCTTGCAGTCTCACCCACTAGAATTTATAAATTGCAATATGTGCCATAAGGTAATTAGTTAAAAACGTAATTAGTAAAATTTTGTTAATTAGTCGATTATGCGTTTCAATTTCTTGTGCCAGTAATGTCCGCCTCTTCGAGTAGACCAGCGCATGGACTAGCATTGTGCTATCTGCCACAGGCAATTTTTTTAAAAAAAGTTTTCAATGTGTTGGCTGAAACACGCAGGATATCCATATACTTAGCGTGTGGGCTGAGCTCATGGGATCTGCGTGCGTGTTTGTGCGTATATTGTGACGGGCATTGCGCACCTTGTAAATAACTTTTTCGGTGAGCTTTGTTGCAATTGCTCTTCATATATTTATCTATTTCTTTTCATTTTCAGTTGTTTTATTTTAATACACTTTTATTCCAGTGCTTCCTGCCCTATAGTGACTTAGAAAATTTTCGACTGTTCTCTTTTATCATGCATTGACAGCTTAATTTTTTGTTGCATATTGATCTCTTTCACTTAAAAGAGAATAAGTGATTGACAGGTACTTATGCCACTTAAAGCTGTCCCGGTGTCTAGTAACGCCGAGTTTTGGCGGAATGCCTTAACGGCCGAACCTAGCAACTGACCAGACCGACCTGCCTTCTGCGAGGTTGAGCGCTGTTATGTAACACTGAACCACAGCAGACAGAAACAACACCGAGGAAAGTACAATCGAAGAGTGATATGCACCAGGGAAAAAAAAAAAGACGGATCTATGAAGCGTTAATTGAAATGAAAGCTGAGGAAACGTAGGCTGGCTCACGCCGGACCAGAATCAAAGTTTTGCATTGACGGTGGTTGGAATTCGCATTACAATACCCCGCGAGCCATAATATCACTACTTGCACTTACAGCAACGCTACGTATACGAACATTCGAGTTGCACAACTGCAGAGTTCCTTCGACGATGAAAGTTCGTGGTTGACGCATAATGACGCAGGTAATCTTGTGCGCGATGACGGGATTTGTGGTGGCTGCAGCGGTAAGCTTAAGATAGGGATTACGTTTTTTTTGTTCGTTAACTGTGTAGCTCGTTTCGCCACGCTCAGTCGGTATATACACCTGATTCGATCACAATAGCTCTCCGCTCATTACCATGAGCCAAAAACGTCGCTATTAACGACGAACTCAATTAGCTACGGCTAATTACTGTTACGATAGCAACACAAATCGATAAAAATCCTATTTACAAATTTTTAATTAGGCATGACGTAGAGAAATGTAGAGACACGTGAAAACTGTAAGAAAAAAAAAACATGGTCAAAGCTTTGGTCAACTTATATCGATCTCCGCGTCTGGGACATTGTGGCCGGTGCGGTTTCTCGCGGGAGAGACGAAGCAGATGAATCGCGGGCGGAGGCAGACACGAGAAAGAATAGAAACCGAGCGTAATTAACAAGATCGTGTTCGCGGTGAAAGTCAGCGGGTCTCATGAATATCCAACGTGCACCTCGTTTCCTGCGCACCGTCCCGCGCTCTTCTGTACTGTGTCTCGATCTGCAATTGCTCCTGCCTTTCCTTTTTTTTGTTCTTCATCTATTTGCTCTTCGCCGCTTTCTACCTTTTGTTCCGCTAATTGTCTTCAGACACGCAGAGGCTGAATTCGCGTGTATCGCCCTGATGAAATGCTTGCGCTGACTTTACCGTTTACTGCTGCTCTTTCAATCTCTTACAGAGGACATACGCACGAGAAAAACAAGAATGCTGCAGACGATCGAGCGTTCAAATATTGGTTGCGGCGGCGTACATTTACGGCGTGTAAGCTGTCTGAGTCTGATAGTTATCGTCTTTTATTGCGGTAACGCTTAATGGCACTGGTGTATTTGTAACCAGTGAGCGTTTTGCTCCCCCCCCCCCCCCCTTTTTTTTTTTTTTTTTTTTTTTTTTTTTTTTTTTTACGAGCGCTCTTTGCAAAACTGGAAAAGGAGGTGCAGGTGACGGCGTGTTGCCGATGGTCCTTCGGGAGTATATGCATGTCGAAAAATTCGTTTAAGCTACTTCGCAAAGCCTTGTGTGCACGAAAGTATATATGTAGAGGGAGCCGTTGCCAAGCCGCGCATAAGCAACTTCAAGCTCGCATTCCCTGTCATCTGTCTCTTTCTAACCTAACAAACCATTGAAGTGGTCCGGAAATTCCAGCGTTGTTAGCGAGGAGACAATCTATGGTTTTATGATTGTTGTGATAGTAGCACGCTCTAAACAGCGCTTCACAATCACATACAGTTTGTGGTTGACAGCGCTTTTAGTTCGCTTTGCCATATCGCGGGTAGCGTTCC
The DNA here is from genome assembly GCF_013339745.2 of Dermacentor silvarum. Classification (NCBI taxonomy): domain Eukaryota; kingdom Metazoa; phylum Arthropoda; class Arachnida; order Ixodida; family Ixodidae; genus Dermacentor; species Dermacentor silvarum. The sequence continues at coordinate 71,073,996 of NC_051154.1, read as the reverse complement.
AGTCTAGTCGCTCTGCTTGGGAGCTACCCAAACGTGCCAAAATCCTTAAGCCCACCGTAGTGCTTTCACGTTATTATCCTGGAGCTCACCGAGCGCAACCAAATCGTCTGGATTCTGCGCGCCAATGCTTACCCTCGGCAACTTCAGGACGACGAGCATGGTTAGAGCCATCGCGACAGAATACTGGTGGTTTGTAAACGCTACGGCACCTTACGCAGAGCTACTATCGCTCAACATTCTTTTTGATGACTAGCAATGAAAAAAATATTCGTCGGCCCTTCCACTCCGTGAAGATAGTTAACCAACGAAGCTGAAACGTACGGCCCCGGTGTTTATCACTGGGTTAATCCCGATGGTTCAATTAAGTAATTCTCAATTATGAGGTTACACACGTGTTCAGCTGCGACGGAGAGAACGACGTCACTGACGGTATGCCCGCAGTCTGCCGTTGTCGCTTGCGTTCGATGTCTCGAGTTTGCTCGCCGGCATGGTTAGCAGCATTCGCCCGCCATTGCCGCTTGCGATTCTTCTAAATTAAATTGCTTCAAAATTAAATCTGTCCGTTACGTAAGACAATGAATGGATCATACCCCCGTAAACGCGGCCTCCCCATTACGACGACAGAAGAGAGGTGAAATTCTACGCTGGAATGATGAGTGGCAACGCAGCCACCTGTGGAAGAAGAAGACGACGACAAAAGCGGGAGCAGTGACACGAGCGCGCGCCGAGCACGAGCACGAGCGGAAACCGCTCGTGCTGCGGAAGACGACGACGCTCGAGCCAATGCTGATGATGATAGTTTTCTGTACACAGGCGATTTCGCCTAGCCATATACGATTTAACCTAGACATACATGTATAAAGCTTCGCTTATAAAGTACATGTTGCGAAGCGAGGCACTCCGAGCCACACGGTAGGTAGGTAGGCACAGCTTTATTCGACAGGTGTAGCATCTTGAGACTTTAGTATAACTTCGGCGCAATAGCGCAATCTTGAGACAGGGACAGAGGAGGCAAGACTACACAAGCGCTAACTTTCGACAAATGTTTGTTTGAAGCGGTACTTATCTATATGCATGCAGGACTGACAGTGAGTGCACATAATCACAAAATTATTTAAAATGGGCACGAAGAAACGCAAGTTCTTTTCCAGATAACCCGACAGATGGTGCGCTGACACATCGTGTGCCCAGTCTGTTTATAATCTCGGCCTCAATTATTTTTTTACTAGCTCTTCTATATTCTTGACTATCACATCAGCTTCTTGAAAATGTGGCTGACAACCGCACGTGCTACAGTGCGTGGCAAGAAGACCGTCCTTCGACTTACGCAAATTATCGTTGTGTTTTACCTGAGGCGGCCATTTAGGCATCTAGCGGACTGCCCGATGTAGTATTTGCCGTCAGCTTAACGGGAATCTATATACGGCATAATCGACAATATCAACAAACTTAGATTTTTTCATCTTCGAGCAACCTTCCAGATGTTATTTTTTAGGTATGCTTCTTTTGCAGATGCTGATAAGCTTGTTAGGAGCACTGAACAGAATAGTTACTTCTGCGCGACCCGCAATCTTTTTGAGATTGGGAGAAATCTTGTGAATGTAAGGCGCTACAGCAACCTTACGTGTTCTATCAGTGAGCTCGATGGTGCAGGCGCTTAGTTTATGAAGCAAACTTTCCGCCACGGTGACCTGTAGACTGATTGCATACGAAGCTTTCGACAAGTGAGCTGCCTGGTTCCGGAGCGCCTGATCAATCAAATGTTGGCAAGTTTTCAAGATAGGGTTTTTGGAACATCAAGCTGACAATGCTCCTTTTAACAGGCTTTGAATGTGAAGAATACTATACTTTAAAGTTCCAATGTTCAAATTGCCACCTGTTCCTTTTGTTTCTGGCTAAATATCATTTCATACTGGCCACATGTGCCTTTGTGGATAGGGATTCAACTGCGCGGAAGCACAAGTACTTCAAGGCAGCACTGCTATCACGACGTGCTCCTTGTTGGTATGTGGCCTGGGTGTTTCGAGCGGCATGGAGGCACTGCTGCTCTTCACAAGAAGCTGCCACGATAACCTTCAGCTGACTGCCAACTGGAATGCCGCCCTGTACGCGTTGTCAACGTTTTCTCGAAACTGATGTGGTCGCAGAATCGAAAATCGAACCACCGGTCTAAGCTATTTGCCTCCAAGAAACTATAGCTACCATTTCATTCAACTATCAGCACGAAAAAATTATGATCACCCATTATGCAGCCAGCTGCTTCACAAGTCTGGACGCCGTTTTTAAATGGTCTGCCAATGAAGCTGCAAAATAAGAGTTTAAACATTTTTATAAAACTTATGAGACTACGTAGCACCTTTAGATGCTATAGTGGGAGTTTCAGTTTGGTGTTTTAAAGGTTTCGCATTATCATTGAAACCCCGCTCCCTCCTTTTCCGCACATAATGTCTGTGTATGCCTCTCAACAGCATTTGACTGGCGACTTTCCGTAGCTAGATTCTAAAGATGCACGGACAAATAATGCTCTGATTATTTAATCTCCTAAAAAAAAGCAATGATCCTTCAATACCCTTATGAAGTTACAGACACTCGAAAGCAAAATTACATGTCAAAACTTTACAATTATATAGATAAGCAATAGATAATTATTCATTGCACAGTAGTTTCGTTGTGGTGACGAAGGTGGTCCGAACACTGCTGTACGTGGCCGAGCCGGTCGAGCGGGATGTGGTGCGACGTTTCTCTAAAGCGATCTCGCTGGTCTCGAAGAGGAGGGAGCGAAAGAGCGCCGTCGGTGGCGAGTGTAAGCTGGTTTATTAACTCTGACGTTGGGGAAGATTAGCACTTCACGGAGGGTGAGGCTAAACACTAGAGGTGGGGGTGGGTTAGGTAGGCATGAAGATATCGTGTGTTCTCGTAGCTCAAACCATGGCTGTGCGCCTTGCCTGCACCGTCCAGATCGGCTCAGACCCCGGAGATTGAGTCTAGGGTCAACATCGGCGATTGGTTTTTGCAACCCCCCTCCTCCAACCCCAAACTTCGGCTTCGTCTCATGGCCTTATATACGCCCAGTCGACGATGTATACGTTGAGCAAATAGTTTCGATTGCGGCGGGATAACACAACCGCGAGAGACAGCAAGGGGCCCATCCCGCCGCGCACGGGGCCGAAGATTGCGGCCTTCCTCGTGTTTACCAAGGGGGCGGCGGCGGCGGCGGCGGCCGCAATAGCTGGATGTGCTGTCGTGGAGTGATAACGACAAATAGGGAATGTTTTCATAGGGTTGCTCGGGAAGTCCCGCCGCGAGTTTGTCCTCCTTTCTTTCCCCTGTCAGCGCTGCATATACCACGCCCCGCCATTCAGGATGGCGAGAGGCAAGTCGGGGCATTCATGCCGAAGGCACGAAGAATGGCTACGTACCACGCCCGCCGCGAGAGGCCCCTGAAAAGGTCTCGTGACCCTAAGAAAGTACACGCCCCCACCCCCACCCGAGTAGCCATGATAGGGTTGCCTTTCGGTATGTAGAAGACGCGTAAGGCCATTTTCTTCCAGAATGAACCTTCATTTATAAGTAATCCTCCGCCACGGAGCTCCTGCTCTCTCTCTCTCTCTTGCTCAGATTTTATGTCGTGTTGTCGCATCGGGTAGCAAATTCATGAGGACACCCGCGGTCGGGACAAATAAATTGGAGAGCCCTAAGCTCCGTATAAAAAAGGAATTCCCGCTGAGCCTCTTTTCGACATAACATTGTTGCAGCTTGAGTCCGAGTCAAAACTGCTCTCTCGAAAAGCGAATCACGTTATGTCTCTTCCGACGCTGGTTTTCGAGCTCGTTCTTGTTTCTCTCCTCCCCCCTCTCTCTATCTTTCCCTTGCTCTCATTTTATGTGGCTAGCGGTTAACTAAAATTAGGACTAGTCTGTCACAATTAAGAGCAATTTTTGGAAGTTTTGTTCGCGTTGTGCGGGAAGAGAGAGAGAGAGAGAGCAAGGAGAGGAAAGGCAGGGAGGTCATCCAGAAGAGCGTCCGGTTTGCTACCCTACACTAGGGGTAAGGAAAAGGGGAATAGAAAGAGGAAAATAGGGAGAGACTGAGTACTGAGTAAGTAACTTCGACAGCCACAGTGCTGCCGTTTGGACTTGGTTACAAAAATTCAGGACACATTCTTGGAGTTGTTGGAATGAATGAATGAACGATCAAAAAGAAAAAAAAAGAAGTGAAGAAAGTGACAATTTGAAAAAGAAAACAAACTGGAAAAACAAACTGGAAATGGTCATTTTGCGACAGCGCGCCGGAAAGAGGAATGCGCAGGCGCGCCAGCACGTCCATTGGCTCCCGACGAGCGGCATAACGAAACAGAGACGCAAAACCGAGAGAAAGACTCTCTCTTGCTCAGAATGACCACGCCACACGGGCAGCAAAAGCCGCGGCGCACTGACGTGGCGTGAAACAAAAGGAGGCCGCCGCCGGTTGGCGTCTGGCTCCTCCGGCGAATTTCTCCAGCCGGCCCCGGAGAATCTCCGATTGCTGTCGAGATGCCGCCATTTCGCGCAGCCCCGTGGATGCCAATGTAACGGGAGTGCGGCTCTAATTAGCGCCGCTTGGATCGTGTTTCCCAGCGAGGCCTGACAAAAGAGGGCGCCGCTGCCGGCAGCGCGAGAGATACTACAGCGAGCATTCGCTAGCAGCTTGGCTTGGCTATAGCCTGACTGTGTGTGCTGTGCGTTCAGCGTGCGACTGCGAGTGAAAAAAAAAAAAAAAAAAAAAAAAAGCAGGAAAAGAAAAAGGAAAGCAACGCAGCTGCACATGTCCTCGAGTGGAGTGTCGAATGCTTTCAGTTTGCATTTGTAGGCATAAGGGGGAAAAAAAAAAAGAGAAAAGAAAGCGGAGGCGATGGCGCGGAGAATTAGAGGCAAGCACTACGCCGCTCTCGTTAAATCGGGACGCCTTTCGTTGCCTCGTTTTGTCACGTGCACTTGTTTCTTTTCTATTTTAGTTGGTTCAAGATGTAAGCGTGAGTTGGCAGCAGGAGGGGATTGCAGCAGTTGGCCTTAGTTTACACCAGAGAGAAAATAAACTTGCATCAGCAAAACAGAACGGCGCGAACAATGTGAGACAAAAAGAAACGCTGCGTAGGACAACTATAAACGAAAAAAAAATTGTGCATGTGTGTGTGTGTGTGTGTGTGTGTGTGTGTGTGTGTGTGTCCTGTTTTTAGAAATGTCGAAAACCATGGCAACTTGTGGGAAACAGCATGTGCCAGTCGCAACTGGAACGTTACCGCCTGGCCTCATCCAACGTACACCCGTGAGCAAAAGTATACGGACCAGGGGTTGTGCGATAAAGCCGATTTTTTTTCTCTGCCTGTGAACACAACTTAAAATTGAGGACTGCAGTTCAAACTTGTCATTGGGAACTTTACACTGTACTCGTCAATTCCAGTTTATGCTTGTTAATTACGAAGAAATTTCGTTTTTTCAGGGACCCTGTGGTCCGTATACTTTTGCTCACGGGTGTACATGCAACGTGCATGTGTCGGAAGTAGCAAGGTTAGTGTAAAAAAAATGCACTTAACAAAACAGCGCGGAGCCGTGAGTAACATTGTGAAATACTACAGCCTATAGAAATTGACTAATGTAAGTTCTTCGAAGTAGTGGCGTAGCCAGGGGGTGGCACAACGGGAAAAAAATACCCCCCCCCCCCCCCCCCCCCCCGAAGAAACTTTCTGGCTACGCCACCGGGCTTCGAAGCAATACGAACTTACTTATTTCTCATGTGCCTTCCTCAAATATATGTACGTACATTGTATAAACAATGAAACGTTACAAGAAAATTTTTAAAGTCAAATACCCTGCTAGGCTCAACATGCGACCAAAAAGTCTCATTACCAGGCTGCATTTATACCGGTTACAAAGGCGACGGGCAGTTTGATCGCAATGTATTCCTATAAGGTGCCTTTCCCGAGTACGTAATGCACAATTTAGGTAGAGTTGCTAAATAATTAACTCCGCTGCCCTTCTTTATTTTAGGGACTGATGTGACAGCTCCTGTACCTGCCGTGAAGAGAGACGGGACAGAAAATTGATTTTTTTAGAGGGTTCCCACAATGTGTTGCAGTGAGGGCAACTCGTAAGCCTTCAGGGCTTAAGTGGTATTAAAGGGGCACCAACTTATCGGGGTGGTGATAATGATGATGACAATGATTCCTTCAAAAATTGCACAATGTCACTGAGGGGGGATAGGCCAAGAACAGGGTGGCATTATAACAAAAATATTGTTACGGGGAGGCAAACACAACAGGAAAACGTATTTACAGTATATTGACAAGGCGATCAAGCGTCAACCATATGGCGGAGAGCGCGCGCCCGATCATCAGCGTCTTCTTCATCGATGTGGGCGTGAATCATATCGTGACATGACCCCCGGCTGCTCAAGCACCGTCACGGTGCTTGCAATGATCCAGGCGAGTGGTAAGGTTTCAGGCGGGATACGTGAACAACGTCAGTAGGTGATGAAACGGTTGGCGAGGAAGACTCGAGCGGGCCAATCTCATACGTGACGTCTGTTACACGACGTAATACACGGTAGGGTCCGGAGTACCGCGAAAGCAATTTTTCTGAGAGTCCAACACGCCGAGTCGGAGTCCACAGAAGCACAAGGGCACCCGGAGTATAGATAGCGTCGCGATGACGGGAGTCGTAGCGGTGCTTCTGGTGGCCTTGCGATGTAGTAAGGCGACGGCGAGCAATTTGACGTGCCTCATCAGCTCGAGAAATGGCATCACGAGCGTACTCAGTTGGCAAATGGACGGCATCGGGGAGGATAGTGTCAAAAGGTAACGTTGGGTCGCGGCCAAATAGAAGATAAAAGGGTGAGAAACCAGCAGTATCATGACGGGAGGAATTGTAAGCGAATGTAACGAAGGGCAACGCAACATCCCAGTCTTGATGGTCCGATGAGACATACATAGAAAGCATGTCAGTAAGCGTCCGGTTGAAGCGCTCAGTCAAGCCGTTAGTTTGCGGGTGGTAAGCCGTCGTAAATTTGTGTTTGGTGGCGCAGGAGCGAAGCAGGTCATCGATAACTCTGGAGAGAAAGTAACGGCCACGGTCAGTGAGGAGTTGACAAGGGGCTCCGTGATGTAAGATGACATCGTGTAGTAGGAAATCTGCAACGTCCGTAGCACAGCTGGTAGGGAGAGCGCGTGTAATTGCGTAGCGGGTGGAGTGGTCCGTAGCAACGGCAATCCATTTGTTTCCAGCAGTAGAGGTCGGGAAAGAACCGAGGAGGTCAAGGCCAACTCGGAAGAAGGGGTCAGCTGGGACGTCAAGGGGCTGAAGGAGGCCAGCAGGAGGCTTAGGTGGTTTCTTTCGGCGTTGGCAGGGTTCACAAGCAGCTACGTAGCGACGAACGGAGCGGTAAAGACCGGGCCAAAAGAAGCGACGCCGAACGCGATCGTAGGTCCGGGAGACTCCAAGGTGACCAGCGGTCGGGACGTCATGTAGCTGGCCGAGAACGCTCAAGCGCAGATGCGTAGGAACGACGAGCAACAGTTCGCGTCCGTCCGGGTGGACGTTGTAGCGATATAACGTGTCATCTTTAAGCACGAAGAGGCGAAGGGAAGGATCGGGCGTGGCGGAATCCAGCTTCTGAATAAGCTCACTTAAAATGGGATCACGGCGCTGTTCATCACGGATGTGGCTTAAAGCGGAGAGCGAGAGTACACATGCAGGCAAGTCATCCGAGGCTTCAGGCGGATCCACGGGATTGCGGGACAAACAGTCAGCATCCCGGTGCAATCGGCCAGATTTATAAGAAACAGAGTAAGTGTATTCTTGGAGCCAGAGTGCCCAGCGACCAAGACGCCCAGTGGGATCCTTAAGCGACGAAAGCCAGCAAAGTGCGTGGTGATCGGTAGTCACAGTGAAATGCTGGCCATGTAAATAGGGGCGGAATTTGCCCACCGCCCAAACGAGAGCAAGACACTCCCGTTCTGTAATAGAGTAGTTCTGTTCGGCTAAGGAGAGGAGACGGCTGGCATAGGCGACAACACGGGCATGCCCATTCTGATGCTGGACTAAAACAGCGCCGATTCCGTAGCCGCTGGCATCGGTGCGGAGTTCTGTTGGAGCGGAGCTGTCGAAATGAGCCAGGACAGGTGGTGTAGTGAGCGACGTGATGAGGGTAGAGAAGGCGGCAGCCTGTGCAGCACCCCAAATGAACGAGACGCCTTTCTTCAGTAAGATTGTGAGAGGGCGTGCGATTTCCGCGAAATTCCTCACAAAACGACGGAAGTAGGAGCACAGTCCCAGAAAGCTACGAACTTCCTTTGTGCAAGTCGGAACGGGGAACTGCTGCACAGTTCGAACTTTGTCAGGGTCGGGGCGAACACCGGTTGAGTCGACGAGATGACCGAGCATGATAAATTGCTGACGTCCGAAATGGCACTTAGATGAATTAAGTTGCAGGCCGGCTTTGCGAAAAACAGAAAGGATAGAAGAAAGGCGGTCGAGATGCGTTTCAAAGTTCGGTGAAAATACAATGACGTCATCAAGATAACACAGGCAAATGGACCATTTAAAACCGTGTAAGAGAGTGTCCATCATGCGTTCGAAGGTGGCCGGGGCGTTGCATAAGCCGAAAGGCATGACTTTAAACTGATAAAGGCCGTCAGGGGTAACAAAAGCGGTCTTCTCACGGTCCATGTCATCAACGGCTATCTGCCAGTACCCTGACCGAAGGTCGATGGAAGAAAAATACTTGGCGCCGTGAAGGCAATCCAGGGCGTCGTCTATGCGTGGGAGCGGGTACACGTCTTTTTTGGTGATCTTGTTGAGATGCCGGTAGTCCACGCAAAATCGCCAACTGTCATCTTTCTTTTTAACAAGAACCACAGGAGAAGCCCAAGGGCTGCAGGATGGCTCGATTATATTTTTGGCAAGCATCTTGTCGACCTCCCTTTGAATGATGCGGCGCTCAGCTGGAGAGACGCGGTATGGCCGTCGGTGGATCGGATGGGCATCGCCAGTGTTTATGCGGTGCTTGACAGCGCAGGTTTGACCCAGAGGACGGTCGCAAAGGTCAAAGACGTCCCTATAAGAGAAGAGGAGGCGAAGGAGATCGTCAGCGTGATGGGGCGAAAGGTCTGGAGCAATAATTTTCTTCAGGTCGGGAGGAGACAGATCTGGCGAAGAAGACGGGATATCAGTGGTGTGCGACCGACCAGCATCAGGAGGAGACAAGGTCGAGATAACGTAATCGTAGGAGGGCGTCAGCATAGCGAGTGAAATGCCTTGTGGGAGCACTTGTGAACACAGTCCGAAATTAATCACAGGAAGACAAGTAAGATTGTCCCGTAGAGTGATAACAGTGTGAGGCAAACCAACACTGTGCGTCAACAGAACGGCGGTGATGGGAGCGAGCACATAATCACCGTCGGGGACTGGTGGAGAGGGCGTCACAGCAACACAAGTAACGGCTTGTGGCGGCAAACGGACGTGCTCAGCAGAACAGAGCCGACTCTTGATTGGGCCGGGTGGATCAATCACACTTGGTAGGTCAAGCTGTACAGTACCAGCGGAACAATCGATGAGGGCGGAGTGGGCGGACAAAAAGTCAAGACCGAGGATGACGTCATTGGAACAGCAGACGAGGACGGTGAACAAAACAGAAGTTTGACGGCCGGCAACACTGACACGTGCGGTACAAAGGCCAGCTACGGGAGACGTACCACCGTCGGCCACACGGACAACACGTGATGGGGCAGGGGTCATAACTTTCTTCAACTGCCGGCGGAGGTGAGAACTCATAACAGAAATATGGGCGCCAGTGTCAATCAAAGCAGTAACAGGTAGGCCATCCACTTCAACGTCGATCAAGTTCTGATTGGTAGGGAGCGTCAACAGAGGAATTGGAGAGCAGGTCGGAATAGCAGCATCACCTCCAGGAGCTGCAGCCGTTAGTTTCCCGAAGGAAAACGCCGGGAGTAAGACGGGGACGGGGAACGGCGTGGTGGGGGTGACCGAGAAGGTCGGCGTCGTGGGGAGGGCGAGCGGCTGTAATGGGCGGTAGTAGTAGTGGTCTCGGCAGATGTTTCCTGGTCAGGTTGGCTTGGTACCTGGTGCTGGCTTCGGGGTGGGTAGCGGAAGCTGGATGAGTTGGGTCGAGAAGACGAAGGCCAAGGACTTCGGCAATATCGTGAAATGTGTCCAACACGTCCACATCGAAAGCAAATGGGCTTGTCGTCAGGCGTCCGCCACGCATTCGGGTCGCGATAATTCGGAGTGGTGTAACGGCGTTGGAGAGGGTTGAAGGTGGCCGAAGGGTAACTGTCAGGGTGGTTCACAGAGCAGATGGTTTGAAGGCCCACGTTTGCCAGTTCTTGACGAACAACGGATTGTATAAGGGATATCGTAGGTGGGGCATCACAGGTCTCTCCTCGCATTAAATGTGCGGGCGATGCGGCTTCAATTTCGCGTCGAACGATTCGGGTGATGGTCTCCGATGTTAAAGGCTGAGTCGGCATACGAACATCCTCACACGTTGATGTCGCTGCCGTGTTCGGAAGGCGGGCGAATTGGTGGGCGATACGTCGGCTTTTAGCATCTTCGAAGCGTCGGCATTCAGTAATAATCTCGTTGACTGTCGAAGAGTTTTTAAACACGATCAGGTTAAACGCATCGTCCGCGATCCCTTTCAGCAGGTGCGCAACCTTATCGGCTTCTGTCATCTTGGCGTCAACCTTCCGGCAAAGGGTCAGCACATCCTGAATATACGTCAAGTACGACTCAGTAGGCGTCTGCACACGCGAGGCAAGCTATTGCTTGGCAGCACGCTGGCAGCCTGCAGGTTGGCCAAGCAACTCGCGAAGTTTAGTCTTGCATACGCTCCAGCCTGTGAGCTCCTCTTCGTTGTTGTCGAACCAGGCCTTCGCCGTGCCCTTTAGATAAAATGTGACATTCGCCAACATCATGGTCGGGTCCCACCTGTAATGTGCGCTTACGCATTCGTAGAGTCGAATCCATTTGTCGACGTCATCGCCAGCAGTGCCGGAAAAGGTCCCAGGGTCACGGGGTGGAGCCAGGACGACGGTTGGCATGGCGGCCGCCGCTGACGCAGTTTCACCGCTGGTGGACATGCCTAGAGTGGCGACTTGGCGGCCGCTGCGGAGCTCCGTCTTGCGTTATACCCCCAGCACTTCCACCAAGATGTTACGGGGAGGCAAACACAACAGGAAAACGTATTTACAGTATATTTACAAGGCGATCAAGCGTCAACCATATGGCGGAGAGCGCGCGCCCGATCATCAGCGTCTTCTTCATCGATGTGGGCGTGAATCATATCGTGACAATATAAATGAAGGTACGAGAGAAACCGATCATAAGTCAGATATGCTGTGTATTAATGTAGTCAGCTTTGCCTATATAAACAAGAAAAAAAAACCTTAGAAAATAATCATTGAGGTAAAGCAAATGATTGAGGTAAACAGTAAATCAAAGATCTTGTGCTCAACGTTTTTTTTTTAATTTGCCTTTTTGGTATTTGAATTTTATAATTTGGTGAAGCAGAAATAAATTGCGGGAGTAGATAATGATTAAAATAGGGAAACATTTTAATAAGGTAATCTTTTTGTTTCGCACAGGTAACCATACACTGCTCGGGTAACATTTATGTGGCTGTAGCCTAGCACCGATGCTCCAAGTGATAGCTAGCACAGCGTTAGCACATAAATTCAGCCCAAGATTACCTAGCGGAAGCTTTAAAAGTCTGCTTATTTGAGTGGCAAACTGCCGGCAGGGTCGAAAAAAGTTATTTATGGATACCAGCTCATTGGAGACGTAGCGTAGAGGAGATGCCTCCAGACCAGATCTGTGCAAGTGTGATCGTAGGTGGCAGAAGTCACTTCGTTCTCTTTGTTGAATTTTAACGTGGGACTGCCAGGCTGCCAGTTCCATGGCCTTCACTCGACCATCACGGGAAGGAGAGAGTGCCGCGGATAAGTCACATCACCAGGCCACACCACGCCATAATCACCAACCATGATGGAGATGATTTCCAGGCACAACACTGACGCCAAGAGCTGCACCTAGGTTCACACGAAGCACCTCACGGTCCTCATAGATGCCTTCACCATTAGGAAAGCAGCTTTGTCACAAACGGAGGGTTTGTGGCTGCACGTCCTATACCTAGTGTGCATCTCCTATGAGTAAAAGCTGCTGCGCCGGACGAGCCATTTCTGAAGTACTGAGATCTTGAAAGAATAAATCAAGGTCTGTAGGCCGGCCACTCCGATAAATTGGTGCAGACTTACTTGGTGTATTGAATTTGAGAAATCTCTGCGTGCTGTATTTTTTTTTTTTGCGCTATAGGAGTACAGCTGATGAAGCACAGCTTGTATACTACGCAATTGTTCTGGCTCTCAGCGCTAGTCACTTTAGGCTGTTTGGAGTCGGAACTTTAAGCGGAGCCTTCAGGCATAGATAGATATATGTGTGGTGTACGGGCTCTTGTGCATCGGGCTCTTGTGCTGGGGGGATTGGTGTTCAATCCCACCATAGGAGGCTACCTTCTTTTATTTAGTCGGCCCAAAATGAAGCGCTACAGAAACCTACCTACCGCGCTACTACGAAGTGCTTGGTATGAGGCAAAGAATGCTTCACATTAGAACTGCTGTCCTTTACTAAAAAAAAAAAAAAAGACAGTAAAAGAAAGAAAAAGGTAAAAAAAAAAGGGACAGCCATGGCTTCTGCCACATTTGGGTTTTTTGTTTTCAATTTTTTATCAGATGAATTGATGGATGTAAAACTTTAATAAAGTCCTGAGGTACGCGACTCAGCGGGCCGCTCCCACGTTGGGACAGTCGGGCCATGCCCGACCGCCGCATCGTGGGCCCTCTGGAATGCCCATAGTTCGCCCCGGCATCGTGGCTCTTGATAGCGGAGAGCCACTTCTCCTCACTGATTTGTTCCGTGCCTCGCAACGAGGGGCAACGCCAGAGCATATAGTCTAGGCTAGCGAAGTCATTGCAGTGCCTACAAGAACTACTGGCATAAGTGTCGGGATAAAGCTTGCGTAATAAAGCCGGGCTGGGATACGAGCCTGTTTAACAGATAATATATATTTTTTATATTTCCTCTTGCCGGATGCACCCCACAAAATTCTCATACCTATGCCGATTTTGTGATGTACCGAACACCCTCCAACACATGGTGTGCCCACACCGCGACCAAATCACTCAAGATGAAGCTTCATAACTGCTGCAAGCCATCTAAAAAACGTGGGAGGCGATGTTAACGGCACAGAGCCCGGAGGGTCAGCGAAGTCAGCGAAGCCGCCCACTTAGGGCTAAGAAAGAACACTTTTTAGGTATTTCGCGCAATAAACGTTTATTCCTCCTCCTCCTCTTGGCGGCTTAATTCTTGGCCTATCCGCTGAAGTGGGTAGGCGCCATAGTTGAGGATCATCCTCATAATTATTATTGTCATCGTCGTTGTCACCGCCAACAATTTTATCGGTATATAGAGAAGATGGCCGGGGCTAAATTTAACACGTAGACACATTCTGAAGACTGGGCGACATGACACGCCTCCGCGCAGTGCGCCAAGCCAAACAATATATGAACGATCGTGAGAAAGCGCGAAAAAAAGAAGAAAGAAACAAGCAAGCAAGCAAGCAAACAAACACACATAAAAACAAGAAAACAACCAAACAAACAATGAATGAATCAACCAATCAAACAAACAAGCAAACAAACAAACAAAAACGTATTGGATTACACCAGATTACGTACGTATGCGTCATCATTAAGGCAAGATATTTATATGGCGTAAGAGGCGTTTATGTGCGTGGTATCTTCAGAAGCTTGTTGCATTGCCTCAGGCGTGAATTTCAAAAGTTGTAACAAAAATACTAGATGCAGTTATTATCAAGAAAAAAAAAGGAAGGTCTGCCTACTTGGGCGATTCCTCCATCTTTGAACTCATTTAATGCGCCAATAAAAGGCTCTCACCCAAGACACCACCACGTTCTCAAGAAAAACTTCGCTTGCAGCGATAGCTGTTATATGCTTTCTCCCCTGGTCGCATTTATTACTCGCAGGGTCCACCATCGTCCATCACTGGATTCCCAAAATCCTTTGCGAGGAAAAAAAAAATGTTCGCTATGTGGCGCGAGGATTTGAACTTAAGACCAGCGAATTCGCAGCCTAGGATTCTACATCTCAACCACTCTGCGTTGTTTTTACAGTGAAGCTGTATACGGCTAGTTTCCAGTGGATCGATGTCCGTAGACCATGAACCGTGGGTCGATCCCGAAGATAGTGCAATACCGGACCTCCGCCAACCTCAAAAGTAGGTTTAATACCTTGGATCCAAATACAACCCGTATCAGATATTTAAGCTGATAAGAACAGATACTACACTTTGAACCGCGTCGGCCATGTCTACGTTCGCACCATACACGTGTACGCTATTCCGCGTATTCATACTAGTGCCTACCGATCTGAGTGTCTTCTGTCTGCTGACGTCATGCTCTACGTATGCTCCTTTCCTCAGTTCTGCTCTGACTGAAATGGGTAGGCCGCGTGCTGTACAATATGAGGAAGAACAGCGTGCCTACCAAGAACGACGGCGTGAACAGAAAAGGGAATGGGCGCGGCGGCGGCGGCGGAAGGAGACCACCGACGATGAGCGGGCCGCGGACGCCAAGCGTAAGCGTGCTGCCCACCGGTACCGCGAGGCGGAAGGAAATGCGAACCGTCCATGTGGCCCCGATCCCTCAAACTTTTAACGTTTCACCGGAGCAACGGTCAATCACCACATACACAACTTCGCTGGTCATCCACCTTCACAGAGGGGAATTGCAGTGAAAGTTCCCCCCCCCCCCCCCCCCTCCGTTTACTGCATGGGAGAAAGACAGCATAGCCCTCTACAAGCGATGGAGTTTAGGCACTCACAAAGTTAATACTCGGGCAAGCAAACACACGCATCTAACAAAGACATCCATTCAGGCTGCGGCTCTTTAGCCGAGTACGCACTACGTACATACGCCACTGTTTCCCGAAGAAACGATTTTATTGATCGCGGGGTTTCTGCATTCCTGTCGTACATCCTACTTTTCCAGAGACTATCTAAGCCAGTTAGTACGAACGTGTCATATAGGGGATCTTCAGTATTCTCTAAAGGGAAAAAAAAAAAGAAAACTAATTGAGAATGTTGTTACATCAACATCCTTCTTCAAGGTTCTTTGAAGGACGTGCAAGAAAAAGGTAGCATCCATGCAGTCTACTATAGCAGTGTAGAATACTGATCCTGGAAAGCGTGATCACGCCAGCAGCTGCCATAATTGGCAAATCCTGCTCAACGTCTTTGCACAGGATAGAGCTGGCGCCCGCACCTTCCTCGTGTTCTAACACGTCACCTTTCCAGTTAGGGAGGTTCTATTAAATGAAGTTTTCTTCTTCTACAAGTAATAACAATAATTGAGTGCATCTGCCTTGTCTTTCATTTGTCTTCTTCTTCTTATAGCGCTCGACTTCTTTTCGTGCATACTGGAGGGCACTGACGTCGTCTTGTTTTCTTAATGTGAAGCCTATTAATGTGGCAGCCAAAACATTTAAATTTGGAAAACCAAAACCAAACGAATATGTCATTAAGAAGTTAAATGTTTGTTTTAGTATAGACCAGTGGCTAAGTCCGGATAGGAAAGAGGCAGGCCCATAGTTAGGAATTGTTTTCGGGGGGAGAGGGGCACTTGCTGAAGGCCTTGACTACTTGAGGAAAGCACCTATTTTTCAGTAATTATTTTCGGTAAAAATCGCAGTACGTAAATTATGTGACTTTTTAAATACTATTTTATTCAGAGTAATCCCGTGCGCAGGGCCAGCATGACAGCGCGAAGCGGGCCGTGCATAGAGTTGTGGCTGAAGAAAGGGGGGGGGGGGGGGGGGAAGGGGCGAAGCGGAAGTGTTGCAGTGACAGCAAAGTCGGGTGTGCAGGGGCGCTATAACATAAAATGATTCCAAACTGTTTTCATTCCAAACTCCTGACGTCAAATTTACGTAACCACTGACGCAAGCATCGGGCGGTGACCCGCAGCGTTGTCTGAACAACCCAATCAAACACTCTGCTCGTTTATAGGAGGTCACCTTTTTTCGCTTTCAAAACCAATAACATTGTCTACGCTCAGCGGTTTTTCTTATCTAATTGGCTGACAAGAGGCGAGGAGCACGCTCTAGTGGAGAGGGTTTCGATGGGGCCGAGCCAGCACAGTGAAAATAGATAACCGCATGAAGAGGGTGTTGCCGGCTTCTGCGATTGGTCCGCTTCGCCTTACTGAGCTTGCGGTGTCTGGTCGAAAATCGTGGCGGCGTGCAACGGAAGGATAAGAATGCCGCTAAAACGGATCCTCAACAAGTAAGAGTTGGCAGAGCGATGTCGTATGCATGCCGAAAGGGCTCGATAACGTTTTACTGCCACGCAAAAAAGGTTTATCATGCGGAAATAAATACATGCTCACCGGCAGGTGCGAGTAGCGAGGGCCTGGGCGATCGGCGGGCAGCCATCTTCTATTCCTTTCGGAACGCGGCAGTCTGTGGCTATTCAGAAAAATTTTCAATTTTGTTCGGCATAATAATGCATTTTTTTTTGCTTACACGTCACTTTGACGTGGTGAGTTTTCGCGGTTTTGTGACGTCGCGTGACAGACAGGTGAAGTGGGCATAGCCAGAAAACATTGGACCAATAGCACAGGGCTAATTGTGAAAAGGCATCGAATCAGGAATGATTATTTTTCTTTTGTGCGGTATAATCATGCATAATCAGTGTGTACACGTTATATCAGATGGGGAGCTATCGCGGTTTTCGTGACGTCGCGTGACAGAGAGGCGAAGTTGGGAGCGGCCCGAAAATGTTTTGACCAATCGTGGAGGCTGATTGCAGAAATTGGAATCAAAACAGTTTAGAATAATTTTACGTTATAGCGCACCAGCCGCCCCTCTCTGTTTATCGGGTGCCGACTATCTGGTGCGGCGTCCTCTGCTTTTTTGTGATGCTCCGGGTCGCTTACGCGGCGGCCCGTTCAGCCGATGTACGCAGTGCCGTAGGACATGAGTAGGGAAAGATTAAAATTTCGGGAGGGGGGGGGGGTCCCTCCGGCTGCGGTCCTGGTAAGAAGATAAAGAAAAAAATTATACTTCCCTTTCACTCCGTGAAGATGGTCGTACAGCGAAGCTGTGTTAGTTACACCGAGTGTTGCGAGTGTTACATGGGCATGCGTTTCACGTGATGCAATTGCGTAAACACAAGTAAACACAGATCTACAACACGAACTTATAATTATATTGAAACGTTGCGAGGCAAGAAGAGGCAGCGACTTCTGACGCTGCTCGACGAGTGTCCAGTTCTCTGGTCGAAATCTGCCGAGCCGCCGCCAGAGGCATCGGATTCAGTCAAGGACACCACGCGCGTTCGGTGCAAACCCGGGGAAACGCGGATGGCGTCGGCCGCAGTTCTTCGCGTTGCGCATTAAGGCCAACCTCCATGGAGCGAAAAACCGACGAGTTTTAGGCGGCGGCCGCTCGGCGACGGCCGCCCGCCGTCAAAAAAAAAAAAAAAAAAGAAAAAAAAAAAGACTGTTCGCCGCCGATCCACTCTCTCTAGATATTCGCCGCCCAGCGAACCGCCGCCGCCGGAAGTAGTCGCGCATGGCGGAGAGCGTGGACCAATCGGGCGACAGCGCAGAGGTTGACTTCCGTCGGTCGCCTGTCGACGGCAGTTTTGGTTGTTGACGCTTGGCTACTGTTCGGCTATTTCCTACCTTCGTTTCAAACGCTTGTTTTCCAGCGCTGTTTCACCTCCTTGTTGGTTGCTCTGCCTCAATGTTCTAGTGAATAATATGTGGTCACGGATTGTTTTGTGTATTATATGTAGTTAGAGGCTTCGCTTCCCGATGATGCTCTGCCCATGCATACCCGCAACATGATGCCTTGCGTACTGCCGTGTTTTGGGAAGACGTTTGATTGAAGTCTGCAGGTGTAGTTCACTGGTACATCCGAGAAAAACGCGAGCTGAAGCATCGCGTAGGTGCGGCATATGATCGGCTCGCTGTACTTTAAGAGACAAAAGATCCTTCTCGCAAGCCACGTACGTAAAACATGTCGGCGGTCCCCGCTGCCCGCTTCGAATTGAATTTGGCGTGGCTTTTGTAGAATTCGCTTCGTTCGTAGCAAATGACTGCGTAAACGGATTTCGCTTGGTCTCAGGCCGCTTCGGCGACAGTGTATATGGATAACCTTGTGGCGTTTTCGAGATCGCTTCTCGTTTCAAACGACACGAAGCCTAACGACGGACACCTATCGGTGAAGTCGAGAGATATACGTGACGATGGCATATGGCCTCTGAGATCAAAAGATCTCGCAGGCCAACTAAAGCTGTAATAAACGTGCGCTGCTTAGCGTACGCTGTACTATAGCGTATAGCGTATGCTATTTGTTGCGTACGCTATACTAAAACTGTCTAATAGCTTTCCGTGTTTCCTCGATGGCAGGGCAGGCTCGAAGGCGCAAGCTGATGGGAGAAAAACTCAGCTGCACGCGAGCGGAGAGAGCCGTAAACAAACACAGGGTGATAGACGAGGGATAAGTATCGGCGAAATACCGACGTGCCTCGTATTCACAAAAAAGAAAGTGACAGTGTAAATAGATTCCGGCTAACAGCGAACACTTATTGTACGCACTTTTTCAGATCAGGTGCCTTATTTTACGTGTAAAAACATTGATTTAGGCGCTGTTTTGCCTTCTGATTTCATTCGCCAACGTCGCTTTCGTAACCTACCTCGCCTGGCCACAGTGACTCGCCTCGCGGGCTGCGTCGACCGCATGGTCGGCGCCGTTCGCCGGCTCTTGGTTGCATGGAGTATGGTGCAACGAATTCACGACGGCGCATCGCGCTGGATTTTTCGTCACGTGAAATTCGTCGCGAAAGTTCGCTGCATGGAGGTTGGCCTTTATCCGAAAGGGCGCGGCGCACAGAAAAACATTCTCTTATACCCATCGCCACTCCTCCTCGCGCCTAGCGCGGCCTCTCATTGGTCGCCTCCTCCCCCCAACGCGCGCCCTCTCAGCGCGTCTTTCCTCCTCTCCTGGTCACGTGACCTGCGTGACACTGGCGGACAGAGGGACAGCGCAGCCTCGACTTGCAACAGCTCTGCTGTTAAACCAGTCTTTCCACTTCACCACCCGGAGTTGCAACTACCAAAAACTAATAGGACTCACACTTCTTTTATTTCTCGAAAGGAGAACGAACACTCCATGAAACAGCCTAAGGCTTACTGGGCATTGCACTTCACCAGCTATCGCGTCACTGCTTCGCGTTACGGGTGAAAATACAACTCTTTTTGCAATGTGCACGATGTCTTCTTTGTCCGCTACAGTGCAGACTGCTGCAGTCCCCGAATACATGCACGCACGTCACCACTGTCACGGACAGCGTTGAAGCAAGCTGCTAGCCGTCTGGGCCGCCATTCAGCACTTGCGCTACCGTCTGGTAGGGCTCGCGATCCATGTGTGAAGACTTCAGTATATGTCTGAACTCTTCACCACGAACTCGTCAAAGTATACCACACGTGATATTCGGCATTTCGCTTACATCTTCGAAATAATCACCGACATTACGGCATCTCAAGGGAGCTGACAATGGAGTTAGCCAACGCTCTCTTTTAGGTTGTGACAACTGATAACCCACTGTAGTGGTTCGGGACAATAAACGGCAACATTTCAATAAAAAAATATAGTTATCACAATGCGCCTTCTTTCGGGTGAGTTGCAGTGCTGAACGTCGACCAACGGCAACGTTAACGTGAGCCCCTTAGGCGGCCTCAAAAGTTGTTGCAGGAGCTCAGAAGAAACAGTGGATGATGAAGTGGCATTATTCAGACTTGAACTGGAAATAGCAAACGTGCAATTACTGAGCGAACATATACTTTGATGCAAGCGTATTGAACTTCTACACTGCTAATGGTGTCTGTGCGCCATTTTTAGGCTTCACTTCTATTACAGCGAAGCTTTATACCTCTACCAGCCAAGAAAATTTTCATGTCGGCGTAAGCAAAAAACGCCAGGCTAAAAATTGAATACAAACAGCATATCTCCTTTGAAATCAGGCATACAGCATACAGCTCAGCACTTGTTTTCAAAAGAAAAACCACAAAACAAGCATCAAAACCACATGATGAATGATAAGGCGCGTGTGCACAATGGGAACCCCCTCTGACGCGTTCTGGTAAAGATTATGTTTGCAGCTGCTTCTAAAGGGGTTGACGTCATTCAAAACCCTCGTGAAACCAGTGTCTCTGATTTCACTCTTTGTAGAGCCACGCGAGAGAATTCAAGTGACGTCACAATGTGTAATCGTTGTGGGTGTCGTTTACAGCGTTCCTTCTCCCGCGTGTGTTTTCCGGTAAAGATTACGGCTGCGTAAGCTACTCAGAGTGGAAAAACACCCAAAAGCATAGAAATCACGTAGTGATATCACCACGGTCTAGCTACTCATTCAGTTAATTCCAGGCTACCATGGGTAGACCAGGGAAAGTAAAGACGCCAGAAGAACAGCGTGAACATAACGTCGTTGTGAAGTAATAAAGGGTGTGGTTAAGTACATTTCACTTGTCTCTTGTTTCACTCTTTGTAGAGCCGCGCGTGGGAATTCAAGTGACGTCACAATGGGTAATCGTTGTGGGTGTCGTTTACAGCGTTGCTTCTCCCGCGTGTGTTTCCCGGTAAAGATTACGGTTGCGTAAGCTACTCAGAGTGGAAAGGCACCCAACAGCATAGAAATCACGTAGTGACGTCACCACGGTCTAGCTACTCATTCAGTTAATTCCAGGCTACCATGGGTAGACCAGGGAAAGTAAAGACGCCAGAAGAACAGCGTGAACATAACGTCGTTGTGAAGTAATAAAGGGTGTGGTTAAGTACATTTCACTTGCCTTTGGTTTCACTCTTTGTAAAGCCGCGTGTGTCAATTCAAGTGACGTCACAATGGGTAATCGTTGTGGGTGTCGTTTACAGTTTCGCTGTCCAACCACCTTCACAGCGTGGATTAGAGCCACAGTTTTATTTAGCTGGTTTTATTCTTTTTCGTTCTAGTTCATCACGTTATGATTACTTAATCAGCTGCTGCAGTTACTGGAATATGTTAAATTGCGGGAAATTTTATGAAACAAACTCCGAAGAAAACGCTAGCCTTTTTTTTATAAACTCGAGTAACATTTATAAGCATAATACAGTATATGTACTTTGTTACTACGCGCTACGCATCCGAATGCATATTTCATGATACCTGACTGCCCTACCTTATGAAAGTTAAGTGTTCAGATTTTTGCGATGTTCCTAACGAAATAGAGCTAGGAACGCGCTGCGTTTTCTTCTTTTTCGTCAAAAGTAAGTGCAACTAAATGCGGCCCGAGTGCGAGGGAAAGAGAAATAAGATAACCCTTCGGATCTCGACATAGCTTTATCGCTGGGCTCCTCTTTACTCTAAAGCTTACTTTCGAGCATTAAAAACAAGTGAAACATTATTTATGACTTCGCATGCATTATTCAGGTCATGTGCTTCATACCAAGACACGTTCCATGACGAAACAGGCCTCTCCACTTGCTCAATACTTACCGGCGGGCAGACGTGCTCACCGCCTAGCTCACTTTTAGCGGCGCTCTTAAAAGAAACGCGCATGCCATACGCGCTCCAGTCTTTCGCTCCTTGCGCGGAGTGCTCTCTCGCTGTGCGTTTATTTTACATCCCGCCAGTGTCTGCGGCGTTCGGGGGGGCCAAGCAGCCCTGTGAGCGAACTCAAATGAGAAGCCAGTCGATCGCTCGGTTTGCTCTTTCCTCTCGCAGCCGCCGGCGGCTTGTACGTCCCGGCCAACGCGTCCGTACGGCGCTCGCAGCATATTGATGCGGCAGGCCGAGACAAGAAATGCGGGGTGCGCGGGAGAAGCGAGAGCAGAGTGGAAACGAGATTAATGAATATTTGCACCGGATCCCGACCGGCGCCTTTGCTCGCGAGTCCGAGGCAACTCGGATCAATAAAGCCGGCCCCGGCGTTGTCGGGAGATGGCGCTGTCGTATTGTATCATCGGGGGCCGATTTAAGGCCCAGCGCGCGACATGTGCACTTGGCAGATGGCTGCCGAGTGGGCCGCGAGGCGGGGCTCGGAGAGGCGGTGGGGAGGCCTCCCGAGTGCCACAAAGGAGGCAGCGCACACGTACAATGGCAGTTCCGCGCCGGACGAAACAAATGAGTGGCAGCTTGATCAATTTCCGCAAATCCAATAAGTGTCTTACTTCCCGGGTGTGTCTTCCGGCCAGGCTTTGAACGGGTTCCTCCGGAAAGCGTGCTGGCGAACAAGCCTTAAAGATGTCACTGAGAATCTGGTCTCGGGGCATGATTTTCCGAGACACTCGTGAGTCATTTGCATCGGGGCTCCGGATGTCTTTGGTGACTCAATGAAAGGAGAACAACTCCATTTAGTGTTCCCCGCCAAGTTTGGTTTACTGGCAGGAACGAGGGGGACGAGGGACAGTGGCAGAATTAACGTCCATCTTTAAGCTTGCGTAAGTTAGGAAGGTTTTCCGGCCCTGCTTGAACAAAAAGGCGTACACGCTGGGTATCCGGCAGAGAGTTCAACAAAGGGTGCACCAAGTGGCAACCGACATTCGAGCCTTTTCCATAAAAAAATAATTAAATTCTGGATTTTTAATTACGTGCCAAAACCTCCTTACCACCATGAGGCACGCCGTTGTGGAGCACTCCGGATTAACCACCCGAGGTTCTCTAACGTGCGCGTAAATCTAAGTACACGGGCCAGCCTTGTCCATATTTTAAGTTACGTGTCAAGACCGAGATGCGCACTTAATGCTGGAAACCTTGATTTGACATTGCCTCTGCGGAAGCAGTGGAGCTACCTGTCGTTTTAAGAAATATCCAAGCCTAATCACAGTAGTTTCTTTTTCTTTTTTTCCTTCTAATTCTATGTGTGTGATTTTATTCTTTATCTTTCTGTTTCCCCTTACCTCTTCCTAAATGCAGGGTAGCAAAATGGATATCTATCTTCCGGTTAACCTCCGAGCCTTTCGAATCTTATTTATATCTATCTCTTTCTATCCACGCCTTAATTCCTGTCTATTTTCTTGGTCTTCAAGATAGCCCCGTTGACTCGCAGATTGTCAGTGGGTTCCCATTTTTGTTCATTCCACGCGACCAGGACGTCTTTAAGATCTTTGCTCCTCCATTTCGGCGCGAGCTCGCAGATGATGAAAAAGGCCATTATCCGCTCCTCCTCTTTCATGATCTCTCGCAAGAAGCTTTTCGGGAGTCCTAACTTACGGGCTATCTAAGACTTCGAGAGCTTCGCTGAGCACACTTGTGACATTTCGAGTCTATTTGTTTTTGGAAGCGCGATTGTATTGAATGGGTTCTAAAACACGATTGAAACACCAAGTATAGCACAACGGTAATGCACCGCACCAGGTACCCGTTTTTTTTTTTTTTTTTTCAGAAACCAGAGCAACTGGGGATATAACCCCTCCGAGCTTACGAGCTTGCACTTCCGTGCTCTATTGGCCATCGTTGTTTTACCACTTTACCAATAGCGAGATAAACTATTTATCTCTGCGTATATTCTGGTTCCTATAGTGGCTCGGTTGGCCGGTTGGTAATCGTAAAATGTCGCTGAGTAGAAAGAAAGAATAACTCTTGTATGTTCAGGATGCGGTAAAACTAATTAATGACATCGGTTGGGAGCCAGTTGATCTAACCACTGCACCACGGCAACTTCATTGAAGGGATGGAATATCAGGAGCATGCTAATTTGTCGCGGCCCTTTGTGCATGCCTAGCGGTGGACTAGACTGGTGCTTCGCGCACTGGAACGCTATGCACAACATTCAAAAGGCAGATATGCAGATAAATCCCCACTGTAACGAATAATAAACCTGAAACGTCTGTAAGGTTGAATGTCTGTGAGTGAGCAGTCTCTGAACATCGTAATACCATGTCAGCCCATCGAAAACTACATAAACGCGTTGTGAAGTGCTTGTGTAAACGCATTTGTCATAGAAAATGTCGGTTCCCCGTGGCTGTCATTATTACATCTCGTTTGCTCGAGAAAGCGAAAAACCTAGTTCTTTTTTAAACGTTTAGCATTCAGACATGTCTTACGTCATTTGTACTGAGACTGCGAATTCAGTAAATATACTTTGTGATTTTTGAACTCCGAAGACATGCATGTGTACCCTCATATACAATAGTACCAGACGCACCCTTCTTTTTGGTTTCGACCTCCATTTTTGCATCATCTAGCAAATACGACGTCGTTGTATCGACTCGAGGGTCTTTTTGAGGCGTGTGACTAGGCCTTAAAGGTGAATTAATGGTAACTGTGAGGTGAAGGTTCGAAAAAGCTGGGTGGGTACTGTTACCTTCGTACCCGCGTGTACCTAATGAATGCTTCCGCAGATTCAGATAATCACAAGGGAATCATTACACGTCGACATGAAGCTTTGGAAGGGAAGTCACAAATGCAATGCTGAGCAATATTGTTTGAAACACCACAGAACAAAAGAAAATACTGGCAACTCCATTTGCGGCAACATCTGCTCTTCGCATATTTAACTCAATTTTTGAGAGTCTTTGTACTCCGCGGTGTTGTATCTTTACTGTCCTTCTGCCGAAAAAGAGCGAACTTGGTCCTTAGGGGTGTACGAGAACTCGAAAGAGAAAGTAAGTGTTATTAAGATGCTATTCCTTTTCACACTTCTTGAATGATATGAGCGGTGCTCCCCCTACGATATTTCACTAGGATTGGCCATTCGTGAACGGTGGATAATAAGAAAGCGAGCAAAAGGAATCCGTACATTACTCCCGCCCAGTATATGGGATTCTTTTTTTTTTGTCGTACAGAATTTTTTTCAAATTTGCCTGTGCCAGATAGCGCAATTGTAGTCCTTGAGCTGAAGTACTCGATACGGCTGACATTGATCGCAAGGAAAAATCGAAATGCACAATCGATCAACTAACAAAAAATTAACTAATTAACTTTTTAATGACTTACTTCAAGATATTGCACTTCAGTAGTTGTAGCCGGTGATCTTGCAAGGCATATATATCCACTTGGAGCGAATACTCAGGATGACACGGGTTTCGAGATATGCGCCGTCGACCTTGCGTTAAATATTTGTCTGTTGTTCCACTTACTTTTTAAAGAAAACGCCGGCGTATGCTCTGAAGCACGAAAATAACTGGGACGCCAATGTCTGGTCACAATCTCTGGAAATTATTATCTCGAAACTGGTGCCATCCCTAAAATTCAGTCCAAATGGATGCGCCTTGAGAACTCGCCGGCTACAATTCGTGAATTGCAATATATGCCATAAAGCAATTTATTTAAAAGCTAACTGATCAACTTTTGTTAATTAGACGATTACACATTTCAAATTCTCGTGCAAGTAATGTCCGCCTCTTTGAGTAATGCAGCTCAATTACTAGAATTGTGCTATCTGCCGCAGGCGATCTTAGAAATTCTGTATGACCTAAAAAAAATAAAAAGGAAAACACACGGTATAGCACGAAAACGCATGAGCATACGAGCAAGAAAACATTACACGTCCTTTTCTCTTTCTCCGCAAATGGCAGAGCAAAATATTTGCTTGAAAAAAAAAACGACAGATTAATTATCGTTTAATGGAATGCAAAATAGCTTGTAATACAACGATTTTAAAATGCCAAGAGTTCGACTATCTTTGTCAGCGTTTCGCAACCAACGATTGCCTTAGCAGGCCGCCGCACTCCCCTTTGTTCGTATAAGCAGCAACCAGCGATGGTGCAACATCTCCGATGGGCACTTGCACCATTTGTATTGCAAAATCACTCCATTTCTTGCACTTATTTAGCAGATGAGTCACATCATTTTTTAAGGCGCTTTTTTGTTTCGCTTAGAAACGGCACTTTTTTCTGGGCGGGTACATTGTTACAACACTATCTTGGATATCGCGAACTTTGATCGTTTTCTTTCTTTGCGCTATAAATGTAAAATTTTACTTGCTGAATGCGGTTTTGGCTGTATTTATCGAAGTCGGTAGTAGGGTTGTCGGCAACGTTGAGCGGCTTAACACGGTTGATCAGCAAGTGGCGTTCTCTCGACGAGAAAAATAGCCGCCAAGAGAGAAACAGAGAGTGACTACTTCGCATGAAGGTATAGAGTCGGGGTTCGACTTCTTTGTAAGAGATATTGGTAATGCATTATAAGTTATACAATCTGGGCTAGCCTTCTTGCAAGACATTAACGAGCCGCAATGGGAAGTACACGTGCGCTACTAAGGCGACCTCCTCACTAAGGTGCAGCGGCACGCGCTTCCTCCGCAGTGGCGTACTTGCGCGGCCGTCCTCGCGAGCCGCAAGAGCGATCACGCTACTCCATCGCTCGCCGCCGACAACCGCCGCCGCCGCCGCTCCGACTGGGACGTCAATACGCAGAGCGCGCGCGCCCGCTTTTCTGCGCAACAACACCTGGCGCGACAGGAATTACTAAACTTAAAATTCGGCAGACGCGTAAGACTGCTTACGTGTGGGAGTGCGAAAGCATTATACCGTTTGTAGACCTCGGAACGTCCTCAACGCGCTCAATTTATACACTTATGACGTGGCGCAACCTCCTCCCCACCATCACGTGCGCCGCCCAATGACGCACGCACTAGTGAGCGAGAAGGCTGCCACGTAACGTGTGCAATCAGGCACGCACTAGGCACACCTTTAGCACGCCACAGCCATGTAGCAGCCGTGGCTTCAGAGAAGCGTTCTGGTCTTGCACCCAGGAGGCCCGTGTTCGAATCCCACCCAGACCGAAATGTACCGAATTTTATTTTCAAGCACACTAATTTACTTCGTTTACAGGAACCTATGCGAGGGCCAGTTAGATGGACAGAAACAAGGCAATGTTCGCCGTCGCTTGGAGCTAGTCAGAATGTTCTTCTATTGTATCTCGTCTAATTACATAATTGGTTCTTAATAATTAATCAATTTCATTAAATATTATATTGACAGCAAAAGTGTCATTGAGAAAATTGTAGACTATCCTGAAAAATTCCCGATCCAGTTTTCTGCTGCTCAATACGCCCTACATAAAACTTTTTCCAAGCCTGAAAAAAGCCCGCGAAAAGTGCGGCACTTTCTTGTGTTTCGCGGCGTTCTCTCAGGCTTCGAAAAAGCTTTTATGTAGCATGTATAGAGCAATAGAAAGATGGATTCATACCGTCAATTTTTCGAGCTACCTGAAAAAACAAACTAAAAAAAGAAAGGTCGCAGTTACATTGCTGGCGATATCAAATTATTAGACAGCTATACGCAGTAAGATTAGCGGTTCTATAAGCTCTAAAAGTGCTGTTAACATGCTTACTAATTAAATTAAAGAGCACGGTTTCACACGCACACCAAATCTCACTCGATGACCTCGGACACTCGCTTTCAGAATGCCGGCGTGATGAAGAGCGGTAGCAGCGGCGAGCGAATTCCCCATCATGCAGGTTCTCGCGTCAACTCGAACTATAGGCGCGTGAGAACACAGCGTACACGAAGCCACCAGCTACCTCAAGTCGGTAAGACTTCGAGCTCACTACATATTGCCTCCAAGACAGGACAAGCGCGACCACTCCCAGCCGCGCATGGTGCGAACCCTGCCTCACTCCCCCCACCTCTTGCGCACGTGAAAAGTAGACGTGCACTCTCCTCGCCTTGGGGCCTTGCGCTCGCGAGAAGACGCCGCCGCACCAAGCCACCATCCTTCTCGGCTCACCCTCGCTTTCCCTCACACCTACGCACACGGTGCGCGGTCGCGATGTTAGTGCACTTCGACTTTACGCGGAACATCACTGCGACGACGACAGCAGAAATTCGACGGGAGTGTCAATACCGTTACTATCGCCATAAACAAAATGTAGCCATCAGTGCCATCAAAATACAAGCACAAAATGTTACCTCTGGCCTTCAGCACGACTGGCTCACTTCTGGGCCATTTCCCTTTTTATTCTTCTTTAGAGCGCAGGCGCCCGTTCGTGCGGCGAGCGTCGGCGTCGGCGACGTCACCAAGCGGACGAGCACAGCGAAAGATGAAAAAGCCAACGTGAAGGGCAGCGGGGGATGAAAGACGTGAGGACGAAAGCGGGAGAGGAGGCTGCAGCGGGACCATGAGGCGGAAAGTGGAGGGTGAGGGTATGGCGAAAGCGTGAGAAGAAAAGCGTAGTGCGGCGGCGATGGCTACGAGATGGCGCCAGAGTAGCGCGCGTCGTCTGGGAGGTCTGTCGGCGGCGGCTGCTGCGAATCGCGCCCACGCGTCACCCACGCGCTGGCTCTCGCGATCTCCAGATTAGCGAGGCAGTCGCGCCACACTTCGCTCCGTTTGCAACGAGCCGCGCCAGACATATTGTCTGCGCCAGCCAATATATCACGAAATGAAAACACGTATGGTGCTGCGCTCAAATTTAGTATCGTAATCGTCGGTACATTTTTGATATTTATTTTCAACAGCCCAAGTGCAGTTGTTTCAAGCTTGTGCATCGCGTGATTTCCTTCTGCAGCCGTGGTCACTTCTCGCTAGCGTCGTTGGCTGTTTGTGAACTTTACAGGACACGACACAAATGCCGATTAATAAGAATGGACCCAATTGGCGAAGAATAGCTTTTTTGAGCCGTTCTCAACGTAGGCGTTTGACGTGTATATATATATATATATATATATATATATATTAAGGGTATTGCACACTTTCTTTAAAAATTCGTACATCCAAGTAAACTAAGGTGACCAAACAGTCTCAGACACTTTCGATCGAGACAGCGCTGTGTGTTTTTCTCTGTTTTTTTCTTATTCCACGCAATGCGTCTTGTTGTTTGAATCAGGCGTTAAGTATCCTTTTTTCGAAGAGAAAAAAATTATGAGTATCTCATTTTTGAAGTTGCCTTTCCGATTGCGGCTATTTCCCAAGTGATGTTCTATCTTTCCAAGCGCCGGAGTCTCATGATTGCCAAGCACCAGGCCAGCGATTCCCTTGTACCTACTCTTCCGGTGGGTACTCTGCTGCTCAGAGTGCCTTCCACAGCCACAGCGGATGCTCGACAAAGCCCTCTGTTGTTGGGCGCCCACGCCATTTCCCACTCGCGTTATCCATTTTTTATGAGATCACCCGTCTCGGTCGTTCTTCCTTCTATAAACAAAGAACCTATCTGCTCTCTAGCCTAGCGCAGCTGGACGTCCGACCATTCGCGGAGGGAAAGGTCTTGGGGCCCCGTCCTCGGCCGTCATCTACGCAGTCAGCCATTAGAGCGCTGTAGCAATTTTTGAGAATGAGTGGATTTGGCGACCGCCTCGACGGAGTTGGTGATCGACCATGTGCGTCAGTGCGCATGGGCGTTTGTTTTGCCTTCTCGCGTTCCCTCTGCCTTTGCTGCACCGAGTGCAACCCTGGTTAACCTCCCGGCCTTTCGCGTTCTCTGCCTGTTATTCTTTACCGGTCGCTGCGGCTCAGTGGCCCCGGCGTTCTGCTGCTGAACACGAGGTCGGGGATTCCAGACCGCGGTGGCCGCATTCCGATGGCGGTGGGATGAAACAGAGAGAGAGAGAGAGAGAGAAAAAAAAAAGCTCGTGTACCGTGCGTTGGGTGCACGTTTGAGAAGCCGAGGTAGTCAAAATTAATCTCTGGGAGCTATCCACTGCGACGTCTCTCATAGTCTGTGTGTTGCCTTGGGACGGTAAACTCCATCCATTTATTATGGTGCAAGAGCCCTTTAGGCGTTCTTTCCAGCGCTTAACCCTAGGAAAACTGAGCATTTGGCAGGGAAACATATCTGCTATATATATATATATATATATATATATATATATATATATATATATATATATATATATATATGTGTGTGTGTGTGTGTGTGTGTGTTGGGCTCTTGGCAGCGGCAGGGTCATTATGTAGAGAAATACGACTCCAGTAACCAGAGATTAGGCGCAAGAGGACCGCTTTGTATAAAGTCTCACAGCTACATTGTCTGGGGACCAAGTTAACCCTTTTACTGCGTGAAATGGAGTCAGCGAAAGAAAATTGAAATTACCAGGCCTACTTCAGCGGTTCCCCGCAATTCCACGCATCAGCCCATAACGCAAGTGGTTGAGCAACAGCGGAGTTGGGCAAAAAAAAAAAAAAGCGACTTTTCGGATTTCACCGCCAGCTGTGCCCTAATCGATGTTACTGATGTCTTGAACCAGCTTGAACCAGTCATATAGGTTGTTTGGAGCATGATCTATCTATCTATCTATCTATCTATCTATCTATCTATCTATCTATCTATCTATCTATCTATCTATCTATCTATCTATCTATCTATCTATCTATCTATCTATCTATCTATCTATCTATCTATCTATCTATCTATCTATCTATCTATCTATCCATCCATCTATCTATCTATGTATCTAACTGCCTAGAAGATGTCTGTCTGTCTGTCTGTCTAGTCTGTCGTATCTGTCTGTCTGTCTGTCTGTCTGTCTGTCTGTCTGTCTGTCTGTCTGTCTGTCTGTCTGTCTGTCTGTCTGTCTGTCTGTCTGTCTGTCTGTCTGTCTGTCTGTCTGTCTGTCTGTCTGTCTGTCTGTCTGTCTGTCTGTCTGTCTGTCTGTCTGTCTGTCTGTCTGTCTGTCTGTCTGTCTGTCTGTCTGTCTGTCTGTCTGTCTGTCTGTCTGTCTGTCTGTCTGTCTGTCTGTCTGTCTGTCTGTCTGTCTGTCTGTCTGTCTGTCTGTCTGTCTGTCTGTCTGTCTGTCTGTCTGTCTGTCTGTCTGTCTGTCTGTCTGTCTGTCTGTCTGTCTGTCTGTCTGTCTGTCTGTCTGTCTGTCTGTCTGTCTGTCTATCTATCTATCTATCTATCTATCTATCTATCTATCTATCTATCTATCTATCCATCTATCACTCATTCGCTCATTTATTAACCGCCGTTCATTTATTAACTTGGCAACAACTCTACAGAAAAGCATGCATTGTACGGCACGCACCTAATAAGCCAAGTGCTTTCTCTTTTTTGTCAATTTTATTTACGCAGCGCAGTGGACACACTCCAAATGAGCATAGATCGTTATTATGCCAACACAAAACACGAAAAGCGCATAAAAAGATAGTCAATTCCTTCTGTCACTACTGTGCAAGGTGTTGACGTCTAGGGACACGGCAGCTCACTTTGTCCACAGGAAGTGGCGATTTCATGCAGTGCACCGCATGATGTTGCAACATCTGCGAGCTAAGGAGCAAGGCTCCTTAGCTTCTTTGGTATACAATATACGCTGATGTTGTAGGAGTGTGTTAAACCGATTAGACAGCAGACGATTTTCAGAGACAAAGATTCTTGGATCATGGCCCCACGCGTTGCAGGCTTACAAAGCGACGCGGGCATCGCTACGATTCATGAAATCGACTGGCCTCAGTGATCTATTATAGGCGTGAAATGATGGACAACCGCACGTGTTCACACTGAGAGTATTTTGTTCCCTCCCTCTCCTTTTTTTCTTTTCATCTATGAAACCCCTTCCCCCATGTAGGGTAGAAAACCGGACGTGCGTCTGGTTGACCTCCCTACCTTTCGTTCCTTCCTTTTCTCCTCCCTTCCTCCTCCTGATGCTGCAGTTTTTTGGCATAGGCCATAGCAGGATTTACCTCGCAAGGCCAATACAACCATAATTCTGCTTTAAGTTTGCCTTCTGACAGCCTAGAAGAAAATTCGAAGACAGTAGTACAGTTTCTGATTTTCGTGGTGCTTTCATCACTGGAGATCACCGTCGGTTTGCTTAAAGCCATAGTTCACAATGAGTGCGGCTTCTCTGCGGTCAGCAGGCGCGAAGAAAATTTTATAGGAGATGTGAAAGGGAAAAAACGGTAGGCTACCCTAGTCTTTGACTTAGGTGTCTCTTAGTGGCACTCGCACCTCGGCGTTGATGTTCTTTAGGTTAACTTTGTGTGTGTATGTTTTGAAAAAAAAAAAAAAAAAACGTCGCAGACACAGAGAACCATCGTCCGCAGGTCTTCTTGTGGGTAGGCTGTGCTTGCCCCGGCGGCTTCCTCGCCGACCACCTCCATGGCGAACGCAACGCACGAACTGAACTCGAAGGAGTAAGCGAGCGAACGTAGTTCCCCTGGCACGACATGCGGGCGAGGAGCGAGGGAGGGTGAGGAAGCGCAGCGTGCGCCACCTGGTGGGGCGTAGCCCCCTAGCGAGCGGCGCACGAAGCGCACCTCACGCGCCCTCTCCGATGCTGACGTCACAGCATGTAACAAGCGCGCGCGCGCGCGCGCAGCTGTTCCGAGCAAAGCGAACGAGCGAGCGAGCGGTTGTGCGCCGGGAGAGGCGTCCGCGGTAATAAGTGATTTTTAATTAATTCTAATTATTCCAGACACTTCAGTAACTCAACTTGTAATTAAACTTATGCTCTGATATCATAGCTAAAATGAAACCCATGAATTTTGTACTGTACTATTGTTTTCCTATTTCTTTCTGATTTATTTTGAATTTCGTCCCCGGTCGTCTCATGAGGTGAACATGTCTCATGAGACACGCGCTACTGTCGCGTGTCTGGACTCGTGCTGCGCAAGCAACAAGAGTGTCACTTGATGGTCGTGCCACTAAATAATAAAAAAATGCTTTGCTCGAACATTCTGTGTAATGAGGGCAAAAGATGCGGAAATTTGCTTAAGGTAACAGCGCTGTTCTCATCGCTACTTAGGCTACAGGCGGTGATCACTTACCCTTACACTCAATCTGTCCTCCCCGGTTTGCGCGCACATGTCAAGCGGTGATCCGCCAGGACCCCACGTATAACGCAACAAGCGCTGAAGGACGGCGCCTGTTTATCAGCTCCCCGGCTCAAGGCTTGCTGCGGTTTGATCGAAACGATGTCGCTCCCAGCTGGCAGGGCTCCGGCGCTAAGCCTCGGCCGTCAGGAGGGACGGAAGCCGAGGGCGTTCATCCCTCCCTCGCCTTCTTTCTCGGAGCTTCAAGCGAATGTCTTCCGGCACAAAATGTTCGGAAACGTACGCGCCGCTGTCGCGTGTCTGGACTCGTACTCGTTGGGCCGTAATCGTATTAGCTGAGCATCAGCCCCGCCAGCCTCGCGCCTCACACCCCGGCCCAATCCAGCGCGGCGCCGTCGGCTCAGTTTATTTCACCGCGACTACGTCTAAACGACAGTGATGGCGGCTCCCCACTACGCGCGAAGTTTTCTCCGGGCGACCCATCTTGCTCGTATACGACCGGCCGACAACGACCGGTCGTTCCTAATTACTGGACGGGGTTTGATCTCATTGCGCTGCATGTTGCTCCAGACGCGTTGTTGCTGCTAAGGCTTATCGTCGACTTAGATGGTTCCTTAGCCATCTATTTAATTTCCTTGCTTTCTTTTCTGTTCGTTTTTTTTCTTCTGTTCAGAAATGCAAAAAAAAAAAGGAACGAAAAAGAAAGAGAAAGAAATAGAACCCGTGGAAATGAGACTCTAACGACGGGGGATTTACTTGCCATAACTTGGCCCCTGGCCATTCGCCAGTTCCTGCTGTCATGACGTTCACGTCGTAAGCGAATTTAACGAGTAAGACGTGCAGACAGGGTTGCCGTAGAATAAATCCTTACTGCGGGTAAAGTTAACGAATCGTGGCGACTGCTACCAAGCTCAATCCGTACTACGTTGGTCTTGTTTCTTTCCTTCTTTTCTTTTGTTTTTTATTGTCTGGACGATAAGCAGAACTTTCTTTTTTCTTTTCTTTTTTTTACATTTAAAAACAATTACCACGCGTTTGGTGTATCTGAACATTGTGAAAGTTCGGCTTTGAAGGCAGGACCAGTTGAGGAAGTGTTATACATTTACTAAGTCGGGTTAAATGTTCAGTGTGTTCGAGTAGTTCTTTGCTCCGGGCTTGGTGATCCAGGACTCTAGAAATGTAAGCTGGTGTGTCCTAAGCATGCATGCATGCAGAATGCGCTGTAGAGTTTCTAGCGGAGTCGCGGAGTGGAGCCCTCCATTACATTCCTACTCCATTCTGGAGAGAGGAGTTTTCCCTTAATTACGCTCCTTTTAACTCCTCGGAATGGCGATAGTTGAGCCATTCCCCCACTCTTGCAGTGGCTAAGCTGGTTCATTATATTCCCCCAATTCCATTAAATTAAACGCTTTCTCCATAATTTTTTAGTACTTGCGCTTGCGTGCCTGTGATAACAAAGACTTTGAACAAAGAGGGCCAGTCAATTGAGTACAAGAAAACTCACAGGTTCTTGGGCGGTATTGTGGATCGTGACCTCACTTGGAGTCCCCATGTCTGCTAAATGAAGAAAAAACTCATTTGTATTGAGAATATGTTTAAATTCGTAGCTGGAAAATCGCGGGGACCATCCGTGCACTCCATGTTACAGCTATACACGGCACTTTTTCTCGGATTCCTGCGATACAGTCTTCCTGTCTTGTCCAATACATGCAAGACTAATATCCTTGCACTACAGAGCGTACAAGCCCAAGCACTTCGGACATGTCTTGGCCTCCCGAGATGTTCATCGACAGCTGCAACAATTGTCATTGCACAGGAGCACCCGATCACCACTCATATCGTCGGTGAGACGCTAAGAGCGCACATTCGACACATTTCACGGCTACCATCCCATAATTTAGCCGATTTGCCATTGCGAAGACCACAGGCTACATTCTGTAGTATTGTGACAAGACATCATGCCTCCATACCATCTGGCTTCAAGCAAAACGCCCAACATCGGCATGGTGGTGCCTCCGGCAAATTCACGTGTGCCTCTCAGTTCCTGGGATTAGCAAAAAGGCAGACTTCTCAACACTAGCCCTGAAGCAATTGTCTGTGCTTGTCACCAACGAGTATTATTTTGACCGCATACACATTTATACGGACGGTTCCACCATTTCCAACAGCTCTACCGGAGCAGTAGTTATTCCATCGGACGTCGTCACTTTGCAATTTAAATACTCGCACAACACCACGTCTACAACCGCCGAACTTGCGGCTCTTCAAGGTGCACTCAATTACGTGCTCCAGCAGCCTCCAAATCGTTGGGCCATTTTCAGTGATTCTAAAGCAGCTCTACAAACTCTGCAGTTTTCCCTACGACAAGCGTTACACGAGCAGCTAGTGCACGAAATTAGGTACGCTCACCATCACGCTCTCGAAGAAGGACACGATATTGTATTTCAATGGTTGCCGGGCCATTGCGGAATTGTCGGCAATGACAGCGCAGATGAAGCAGCACGCTCGGCTCATCACAAACATCAGCTGGTTCCTATACCTCTCTCAAGAACGGATGCTGCACGACAACTTCAATCGATTGCTCGCCATATGACACTTTTGCGATGGAATTCACCGGGTTTCACCAGCTCACGTTTGCATTCTCTTGACCCTAAGTTGCGACTTCGCCTACCACCTGGACTCTCCCGTCGTGAAACAACTTTACTGTGTCGCATGTGGTTGGGTGTCGCATTTACCAACGCCTATTCGTTCCTAATAGGGATGACCAACAGTGCGGCGTGCAATTTGTGCGGGTGCGACGAGACTCTCGAGCACCTTCTGTGTCACTGTCCATATTTTGACACTCAACGACGTATTCTCCAAGCTAAACTCAACCTGTTAGACAACAGAACGTTCTCGGAAGAAAAGATTCTTGGGCCATGGCCTATGCATTCTTGCATGCAAAAGGTCACAAAAGCCCTTCTGCAGTTCGTGAAGAGTACTGGATTGTACGAACGCTTGTGACAGCGGAGATTCTTCTTTGACTGTCTCTGCGAATGACTGACTCCATTTTTTTTCTTTTCTCTCTTTATCTATTCTTCCCCTTTCCCCCTCCCCATGTGTAGGGTAGCCAACCGGGCACGTCCTTGGTTAACCTCCCTACCTTTCCCTCTTCGTTTCTCTCTCTCTCTTGAACAAAGATTTTGATAACAAAGATAACATAGATTTTGAAGTCTCAACAACGTAAAAAATGTTAGATAATATGTTTTCGGTAATACTATTATTGTTACGCACTGCTTTTTTTATTGCATCCTATCTTTTAAGGGTGTTGTTTCCAGTTATCTATGTAATATAATTTGAGTAAACTACAAAATAATCTTACATTGTGCTTCCCGTAGAGAGTGAGAGCAATTATTTGAGGAAAGAGCAGGGCGGCAACAACATTTCGCGCCATAATACTTGAAGCAGTATATCTGACCAACTAGCTCAGTCAAAAGGTCTGCAGCAGCATCCAACTTTACTCCGCTCTGTGTCAAAAACAGAGTGTATTCTGGTAAGGCAACGGGAATCTCCAACGTCAGCCATTTTCTTTCATAGTTTCGTGCCGCAATCAATGCTATTACATATACAATCCGTAAGTGTATACTTGCGATGCATTGTAATGATTTTCTTTTTTCCCCCCATCTGCGCACGAGAAAGGTCACCATCATCGAGAACCGTACAAGACGACGTTTCTATAGATTGCTGCCGCCGGCAGTTAATACGTAACAAGAATTGCGCAACAGAATATTCTAAAGAACGAAAATAAGTACATCAACAAAGCTCGGTAATACATGTCAAATGAATGTTTCATGCAGATATGGAGTTACCGTTTCATTTTAAACAGATATCACGTTCATGTCGCTGGCAGAAATTGGACAAGCTGCAGACACAACGAGCACCTCGCATGCCACAAAGCATTCACCTGCCCCTCATGGGGCTCCGTTTCGTAAGAAGCTTGTTGCATAAGCGAGCGAAGAGAACAGCGGCTAATGTCACGGCAGGGTGAAGGGCGTAGCACATGATACCTGCGTTGCGAAGAGCTTCGCGATTGTTGTAATAAAAAAAAACACTTTGGTTTTGCGATCGATTGTGGCTTGTTCTATTATTGGACTCGGAGAGTCACTGTGCAAGGCTTCGTGTGCTTCCAAAGCGGCTTTCCTGGAAATCCCCATGCCGTGTGGGTTGTGCTGTTGGCTGTCGAGTTTGGAAGCACGTGTCAGGTATCGAATGGAATTCTGGGGCTTTACGTGCCAAAACCACGATTTTATTATCAGGCACGCCGTAGTGGGGCACTCCGGATTAATTTTGACCCCCAGGGGATCTTTAACGTGCCCCCAATGCACGGTACACAGACGTTTCTGCATTTCTCGCGCATCGAAATGCGGCCCGCAGCCGGGATTTGATCCCGCGACCTCGTGCTAAGCAGCGCAACACCACAGCCGCTAAGCCACCTCGGCGGGTGTCGGGTATCGATAAAACGAAAGCCAAGGAACCTTCGATGAGAGCGCGAACTTATACGCGAAATGTCCGTGCTGTCCACCTGCATTCATGGCTGACATCGGCACTCGAAATAGGCTTTCGAGAGGGTTCGGCTTTTGTTTTGCTAGAACGCTGCAGTTTAATGCGGTGTCTGGCTTCCCCGAATACATTTAATGTGCCACTCTGTGAGCGTACGTTGCCGTTCACGGTGTTTGCTTGGTATTAGTAGTTTCGAAAGATATAAGGAGTGCGTGATTTTCGCGTATGTGCGAGTTAACGTAGGCCAAACCTCACTCCAGCTGCTTTGTATAGTAACGAAACTTCAAGCAGAGTCATCATGCTGTTGTAAGTGCCCAAACAAATACAAACAAAGACAGCGGTAATCATATGAAAGTGCTGCAGGAACTCGCAGGAACGACGCAGCCGCTCTGCTAACACCATCGCAAAGCTGCATGGTGCACACTGAGCCCATTATCGTCTGCACACATTCCATCCAGTTAACACAGTTGCCAGTTATGTGGAAGAATCGGTCCCAGTTCACTTAGTGATAAGGAAGAATACATTCAAGTTATCGCGCACCCTACTACTCGCACTACATTTCTTTGAATTTTCGGGCCCATACCATTTCAAAACGGTTCGCGACAAGAATGTTTTCCTAAGCGTGGAATATAGAATAGTACACAAGCGACTGTCATGTGTCTGCGAAAACTGCGACAGCGTGCAGGTGAGCTTGCCGAGCCTTTAAGCACAACTGCTTATAACGCATTGCCATCGCATTTTCTGGCGCCGCGTCGGCCCGTTTGTTTAACATTGCGGGATTCATGCGCTGTAATATGAACTGAACTGCATTCCATGTGAGCCATTTTTACTAAAAGCCGCGACCATTTGAAATGCAGATCAGGGCCGGTATAATGTAACGATTCCTTCCCATCGATTCAATTTTTTTTATAACACACATCTTGCGATCCCTAGAACATTGTGATAGCGTAGGCGGAGCGCTGCTCGGACAACTGAAGAAGCGCGAAACGAAAATGAATAGGACTAGGATCTTTAAAGAATCCCGAGCCAGGCCGTATATGACATGATAGGCATTGCCCTGCGATAAAAGGCGCGACGCCTGAGATACGTTGCATGTGGTTGCGGTTTCAACTTATCGTTAGCAATGCCAAATCGTCAAAAAACGGGAAATCACGTGTAGATTGCATTGCACCGGTGTCAAGTGCGGTAGCCTGACGCTCAACCTGTAAGTGCAATCCGCTTGCTTGGACAAGTGCTCGTGCGCAGTCAGCCATGTTAAAAAGAGCATCTGGTGTCACACGTTTGCACTTTGAAGCACTCCTGTTGCCGCATGCACTGCGTCATTTAGCGTCGCTTAGAGGATGAACCAGGCTGAACCACCACGAGGGAATGTTTAATTACCGGCTTCACGAGCAGGGGCCGCAGTGAGGTCCGGACATTGCTAAAGCTCAGTTCTTATTTAGTGACGTAAGGGGAATGCAAATGTATGAAGAACTGGAGCAAATAACACGCAGGATTCTCATGTGGGTCTTAACTGGACCGGTTGATTCGTGGCCGCTCAGACAGTAGGAAGAGTAAAGCCGCAAGGTAATTTCGCTGACTCTGCTCATGATTACGGTGCAGGAGGAGTTGCACAGTCGATAATGTCGCACGATCACTGGAGACAATAATCGGTTGCAACAACTTTCACCGTAAACAGGTTCGCGTTATATGGTACTGAACTCAACGTCAACGTATCAGCAAAGAATACAGTTGAGGTAACGAAATTCTATTGGTACTTGACACCAAGGCAGCTTGTCACACACCCCATGAACGAGGCACCAACGCCGGGCCAAACTCCAAAGCCGACTTATCAGCTGCCGAAAATAACCCCACGAAAGGGCCCTCTGGTGCGCCAGCGCGAACGCCGGTTATAGTCCAAAGACCGAGTTAGAGCCCAGAGTTCTCAAAACACAACAAAGTATCTTCTTCAAACAAGGCAGTTAGACACACGTGCACACTTCGACTAGACACATCACAATACAATTCAGATGGGTATTAACAAAATACTGGAAAATAATTATCGACAAGTACTAAGAGTCCAACACGTAAAGTACAGAATGAATAGGAACATAGTGTCCAATCGTATTCACCCGTGCAGGTCTTGAGCCGTATGATCTCGGCGTAGCTCGAGGCAAATCTCGAAGAAGGAACTTCTTCCGAAAATGCAGACGCTCGATGAACTCGTCGGTTAGCTTGCCGGGGAATCCCCTTCTTCCGCAGACGGTCAGTCTTCACGTCACCTCTCTTCACCGGCGCGGTCTGATCCCTCTTCCGATCCCCGCACGGCGCTTTTATTGCCTTCGCCGGCGCTTCTGGAACCTTCGGTCGGAGTTGTGATCTCGTAGCATGAACAAAGCCTGGGAATCTTCTAGGCGTTTCTCGCGTGTTCGACCGCGGCCGTCCGAGCGTCGTCGAGGAGGGTGGTGACTCATCCGTAAGAGCAAGCCGGGTTGCCGTCCTCCCTCTCTCTCTCTCTGCATGGTCGCCGGGTGAGACGGTGTTTCGACGCGCTCTCTCTCTCTCTCTCTTTCAGTCGTTACCATCACCTTCACGTATCTTGTTTTTGTTTATAGACTCCGTTGATGGCGTCAGCTGTCTGTGGCGCATGCGTTCTCTCCCTCTGTCGAAGCAGCCGCGGGGCCGGCTTGTTCCTTGCTGGCTTGAGTGACGCGCGGCGTGTGCTTAGATTACGCGCGCTTTTGTGACACAGCTTCATTATACTGCCTCAGTACATCTCTATGGGAATCAAGTGAACAACTCATGTGGAAAGAATATGTTGATTTGATATATGGGCCATAACGCGGTCGTTTTCTGCTTCACGGGACGGCTATCGTACGAAGTAGTTGCTTGTATAGGGAGTTTGAACACTGGCTCTGCCTGGAGATGGCGCCCCTTTTCTTCTTGTTTGGAATTGGACCATTTTTTTAGGTCTTTTCCCAGAGTACCAATCTTTTGTGGGATACATAGACACTTTATCAACGATTTACCTGTACACGTGATCCACGAGCAGTGACAAACTAACAACAGCACCGACGGACAAGTAGGACCTTGTCTTCAGCGACTTTGTTGTTGCCGATTTGACATGCATGACTTTAGGAAGTTGCCTGAATAAGCATGTTCAAAGCAACTATTCTTCTGCCATATGGCGCCTTAGGCTGCCAAGAAAACGCCGGCGCCAGTACCATCACAACTTTTTTTGTGTGCATTTTTTTAAATATTGCGCCATCCACGCTTTCGACATCCTATTTTTCGTAAAACTTGGTGCAACGATCGTTAAATCGTAAAATTAACCAAAATTCGTAAATTTTACGAAAACTTTGGGAGAGTTGGCAGGTATTGGGACATGTAGAGTGCTCGTAACTACGTAACTACGAAACTTATTATGTTTTACGTCTACTATGTCTTCCGGGATGAAATTATTGCGCAGTTGGGGATTCGAAGTATGCGAAAATTATAAAAATATAATCGTATTTACGTATAGTGACTATTCGAGTCGAAGACCGACTGAAATAGAGCAATATTCGATTCGTTATTCGAAAGTTTGCAATATTCACATACGCCTACTTTTTTTGTCTTAGCCTCCAGGCTCACTGTTTTCCAAAGTCTGTGCTCGCGACTAATGCGTGCCTGCGCCGCCAGTCTTTACTAGGCCTGTCACAGGCGGTGACCGAGCTGCGCAACGTCTTTTCTCTTTCCTGGACGAGAAAGGAGGAAGCTCCATTCATACATATGTGCGTAGCAAACGAGGTGACCCCCTCGGCCTATGCCGAAGCATGTCTTCCGCAGATGTTCACAGGCATAGCGCAGCTGCGACGTATGGCCACGAGGTCCCTTCGGGGGCGCATTGCAAAGGGCATTGGTAAAGTACAGGCAGGAAGGAGCCTGGATGGATTCGGCGCCTCCGGGTCCTTGCAAAGTACTTGACATTCAAATGTAAGCGCACCTGTAGGTGACGATAATGACTTTCGCGACCCGTCCTCGCCCTTAGAAGTCTGCATTTGAAGCGGGAACCGCCACACATCTTCTCGGAAAAATGGCTTCGCAATGCAGTAGGTTAAGTCGCTCTGCGTTGAACGGACCCACACGCCAACGCGCGCAATGATCGGCCGCATGGAGACGACTGTTCGAGAGAATTATTTAAATTAATCTGTGCTGCTTGATTGATTACCTTATTTATAAGTCTTTTGTGCCTGGATACTGCGATAAGGGGCTCGGTTCGCCCTATTTGCAGCGTCAAATGTCACGGAGGTTAGGGAATTTTGTTTTTCTTTCGTCTGCCACATATGTCATTAGGTTTACTATCCTCAAGTTTGCTGGTAAAAGTCGCGAGAAAAATAGCTCTCTCCCAATCGAAGTTTGGATCACGGGCTCAGGACGTCCGAACCTTCGTGTCGTCTTCGAATTTGTCGTTCCGTGGTTGTCATCGTGATGCCGTCGTCACGCCGTTGTCGGCTGTCATCGACGTCGCTGTCAGGCCATTGTTGTCCTTCTTTTCTCCGTGTCAACTATCCTTGTTTTTGGAAGTACTTCCCTATTTTCCAGTGGCCCTGCACATAGCCTCTCCCCTCTCTCCAAAGTATAGTGTTACGGTAACATCAGTAAGCCGTAAAACTATATGAGCTCGCGAAGTGGGTGGAGAAAAATGGTATATTGGGGGAACTGTAGAATGGGTTCACACCAGGCAGATGCTTCGAGGATATCTTTGTGCCAACTCAGTGCATAGAGATTTCAATAGCTCAGAATTTTCCTTTATGGATAGCATTCATAGATATTAATAGAGAGCTTACGACAACGTAGACAGGGAATTGCTATGGGATATTCTCAATCAGGAGGGCATAGACGATAATTTTGTGGAGCTGATGAGCGAGATACATAGGGACAGCCGAGTACAAGCATTATAGGAAGTCTGGAAATGCAAAGAACTAGTGGAATTTCACCGAACACTGAAGCAAGAATTCCCTCGGTCTGCATTGTTGTGCTCGCTGTGTGTTAAATGCACAGAAAGACGGCTGTAAAGCAGCGAACTAGGTTTTACTTTATCTTACATCCGAAATTGGCAAAGGGTGCAGCAGAAGGCCCCTTGCGCTGATGTATGCCGACGATATAGTGCTACTAGCGGACAATGCAATATATTTACAGATACTTGTGAATATGTGTGAATATGTGTGGCAGTAAGTGTGACCTTAATTTTATCACAGATAAATCAGGAGTTATGAACTTTGTTGTAAAGACGGTTACCGACGTTGTATCAATTCGACCACAAGTCATACCCATAGTCAAGCTATATGTAAGTACGTGGTTCATACATAAACGAACTTGGCTAAAACACGTTGGCGGACTAGTTGGTTAGAATTCATGATAGAATGTTTAAGTGCGACTGAACGAGGACGTAGAAAGAAACATGGAGACAGCGCTGTCTCTGTGTGTTTCTTTTTTCTACGTCCTCGTTCAGTCGCACTTAAACATTCTAACATAAACGAAGAAAGACCTGCACAAACATCCACCAAGATAATCTGAGGATCAAGGGGAAGCGGAATGCTGCCATAAGGAAACTTAGAGCATTTTAGGGCGACAATAAATACGAGGTGGTGCGAGGAATTCGGAAAGGATTAATGGCGCCAGCGCTGACATTCGCAAATGCAAATACGCGCTTAAAATGCTAGATCATGTCGGGGTTGGAGAGAGAGAGACAGAAGAAAGGGGAAAGGCAGGGAGGTTAACCAAATGGGAAGATCCGGTTTGCTACCCTACACTGGGGAGAGAGGGGAGGGGGAGGTTAAGTGACAGGAAAGTAGAGATAGAGAAAGAAAGGAGCACTGATGGACAATCACAATCGGTCACAGGTGGCACAGCACTGTAGCACTTGCAGCACTATAAACATCTCTCCGGGCTACAGCCGCTTGTCCAAGTCTGTTGGAAATTAACCAAAGGTGGGCGGGCCGATTGGAATTGGGTATCCAAGGTAAAACCACAAAAGAGGCAGTGTAGGGTGACATAGGTTGGACCTTTTTTGAAGTGAGAGAAGTGCAGAATAAAATTAGTTTAGAAGAAAGACTCAGTGACATGCATGAAAAGAATTGGCCGGCTAAAGTGTAGAAATAGTAAGTATCTGTACCCGAAAAACATAGACAAGGAATGGAGGAAGAGGTCAAGAAAGTCGGCAACCAAGTACATGGTCATTGAAAGCGTGAATTGACAACTAGGAACCATCACAAAGATAGTTAGAGAAAGAGAGAAGGTAGGAAACAGAAAAAGACCATGAGGATTTACAAATACGGCACTAAAGAAATCAGGAAGGAAAATTTGTACGATAATACAGAGGGCTGAACACGCTGGCTGAGGACAGAAACATACCAAAGGAAATATTCGCGACAGAACGACGCATATGCCTGCTGTAGCAAAAATCCGGAAACGACTTAGCACATAGCAATAGAAGGCCATTGCATTGATCCAACAAGACCTGTAGGGAAAGTACACCTTGCAGAAGTGCTGGGATTCAAAGCGGATGGAAGCATTAACTAGTCAACAGTCGAGATGAGCAAGAGACGTTTAGAGTATTGGCGGAAAAATTCAGGGAAGAGATTGATAGGACCGGAGTCGTTACAGGTATAAGTAACTATACACTATAGAGATATAGTTTTTAAGGCAGAGACAGGCAAACTTCTAGACTGCGATAGATCTAGTAAAACCTGATTAGATCAAGCAGGCTAGTTGACTATTTGTCTCCGCCCTGTTTGAAAGTGGGTGCTAATAAACATCACCGCCATCATTGTGGTCAGAACACGTCGTAGGAAATGGACATCCTGCCTGTCGGCGTGCCTTGTGGATTACTGAAAGGCGATACAAATAAAGGTTAGGCTGGGAGATGCGCATGTCTTCCGAATTTATTCTACGATGCATGCAGTCGCCTGGTGCTTCC
The DNA here is from genome assembly GCF_013339745.2 of Dermacentor silvarum. Taxonomy (NCBI): domain Eukaryota; kingdom Metazoa; phylum Arthropoda; class Arachnida; order Ixodida; family Ixodidae; genus Dermacentor; species Dermacentor silvarum. Next base: position 71,029,698 of record NC_051154.1, on the reverse strand, counting down.
TAAAAAAAAAAAAAACCGTGTTGCACAGTTTCGCATTTCGTGCAGCTCGCGGAGCAAAATACGCAAGACAGACTCAGAAATATGAATTGTAAAGCGTTTACGTGAAATATTTTTATGCAAAAATAAAATTGAGGGCCTCGATGATTGGAAAATGCAAGAATAAGCAGCAGAAACAACAGGGTTTTTAGATATTAACGTGAAACTTAGGGCAAAGTTGAAGCAACAGCCCCTGCAGTGGTAGAAAAAACAAACAAATAAACACAAATTTTAGAACGTTGTCAAAATTAGCTTACAATAACATACATACTTCACATGCACATGCACATGCACATATACAAATAATGAATGAAGAACGTTGTGAACAACAATTTATTGATAAGAAACATGCTCCAAACAGATCAATCGGTGCGTCACAATACGTCTCGCCTAGTGATTCAACTCTGGCCAACTCAGTTTGCTTTCAGCCAACCGCCTTATTGCTTCTTCCTTGATGATAAGTGAACTTCATCTAGCCCGTTAAAACACTAGAGGTGAATGTGATACAAGGCCTGTCCCGCGCAGGCATGACCCGATACAACTTCTAGAATTAAAAAGACGTTCTAATTCTGTTTTGCAAATATATTGACGCGTTTGTGAAAATCTCGGCTCAAAACTAACGTTGCAGAATTATAGATTCCTAAATGTCAGGCAGGGGCGAACGGAGACAGGAAAGAGCGGAGTGTTTCAAAAGGCATTTAAAGTACATTCAAGTAAAGTTAACTTCCTCTCACAATCGAAATCAATAGTACCTTCTCATATTTAGATGCTAGAACCGTTTAATCTGCATTGGCTGCACGTTAAAGAACCCCAGCTGGTCGAAATATACGGGTGTCCCCGACTACGGCGTGCCTCATAATCACATCGTGGTTTTGGTTCCGTAAAACACCAGACTAATTTTTTTTTGTTCTCTCGTGGTCTCTTTTTTCGTTCAAGGGCTTCGGGCACAGAAACGGAAACAAAAGAGCAAATAGAATATTAAAAAAGGGAGTGTGAGTTCCTTTCTTGCCTGCGCAGCATACAAGTTTTGGTATGATACCCTTTGTAAAAATGAATTAAATCAAACATACGTAGCGCGTTTTTTCTGTTGCTAAAGAACAATGCAAGCAGCTTTTGAAGCCCACTTAGCAGCTCTGCAAGATTAGACGATGGATAAAAAAATTCAGCAGACACTTAAGACTGCTTATGTATGGGAACGCGGAAGCATTATAATCGCTTAGGCGAAATGTTTTCGATTTATGTTTTCGACATGCATTAAAGTTCTTTCTGCTGAATCGGCACCCGCCATGGTTGCTTAGTGGCTATGGTGTTGGGCTGCCAAGCACGAGGTCGCGGGATCGAATCCCGGCCACGGCGGCCGCATTTCGATGGGGGCGAAATGCGGAAACACCCTTTTACTTAGATTTATGCGCACGTTGAAGAACTCCAGGTGGTCAAAATTATTCCGCCGTCCCCCACTACGGCGTGCCTCATAATCAGATCGTGGTTCTGACGCGTAAAACCCCAGAATCTGTCTAATCTATCTATGTGAATCGGTGCGCGTGTGTGTTTGCGTATACGTTGTCCACAGACTGGAAACATTGGAACCGAGTTCAGGCCCGAGTTCGATTCCCACCCAGACGGAAATGTACGAAATTTTCTTTTCAATTCACTTAATTGACTTCATTTACAGAAACCTGCCTGACAAATTTGACGTCAATGTGAGCATTGTTGACCTGCTTTTACTCTTCGCGCCGTCGGCCATTTTTGGTACCATCTTTCGGTCACGCCGCCGACGACAACGTCGGATTTTCGCGTAATGGGGCATATAATGCTTTTGCACTAAAAGGCCGCCATGGTAAACTCTTCGGACTAACATGGTAAACTTTTCGGACCACAAGAGAATGGGACAGCAAACATGTCGTAGCACACCAGTTGCGAACAGCGCTCGCTGCTAATGTCATCGCGGCGGCGGCACCTTCGCCTCCGTTTGGGCGAGCCGCGTACGGCACACTTCCCAGTATTTTAGTACAGTATATCCAAACTAAGTGAAAGGCGTGATGCTTGTCATCGGGATAAATTTTATTTTAAAAAGTAATTTTTCGACACTCTACATGTTCCGCGATAATCGAAGACCTCTTCGAAGGCATACTGAAGATATGGGCTCGCTGGTCCGTATATAGGTCGGTATCTTGGCAGAGAGCATCTGTTTTTGTTATTATTTTGTTGTTTATTAATTGTAGATAAACGAAAATGTAGGCTACATTAGAGCTGGCTATCTCAAGACACAGTTAAGAAATAGTAGCCGCATCTTAGATTTAACATGCACACACATACATACCACAAACGGATACACGTACTAAGTATATATATATATATATATATATATATATATATATATATATATATATATATATATATATATATAAAGTGAGAGTCTGTGCCGGGATCCGGTAGTTGAAGAAACACACACACACACACACACACACACACACACACACACACACACACACACACCACACACACACACACACACACACACACACATATATATATATATATATATATATATATATATATATATATATATATATATAACGCTGTTCAGCAATGTCGACATACAGTTGAGCGAAGATCAGGGAGACGTGCTATGGCCAACTATCTGTCATGCTAGACGAGTGAAAATTATAATTTTTACAAGGCCAGCAAAAGGCGTGATCGTACGCCTTTGATCTTGCTTTCAAACAAGAATGCATTGCTCATTTTCTTTTGTTAAGTAGTGCAATTCATTGCCGTAAGTTGGTGCGCTGGAGTGTATGCATGTTAACTCTGGTCTCTCGAAATAAAGTGTAGTTGCTAGCGCAGCGGTTGTATTGTCTATTTATTCTGTTTCTTTTTGTCGTGTACTGTGAGCTGTTTCAACGTTAAAAAATGTTGTAAGCTCCACTAAGCAACAAAGTACCTAATTAAAAAACGGTAGAGCATGAACGTCTCTAACTTAAGGAATCGGATCGAATTAGCTGAATTGTCAGAGTTGATAAATTAGAGCAAAATAAATGACATTCGATACTGTAACATTCGAAAGATTGATGAGCAGTAAAGAATGGGGGCAGCATGAAATCGGCAAGAAGGAAACTTGGCATCGGAATGAATAAGGCGTATATAGTGAAAGAAAAGCTGTACAATGCCATCAGCAATTTCGATGATATAATAAAGGCAGCAGAGGAATTCTACACTGAACTGAATTGTACAGTACCTATGGCAGCCATGTAACCGTGATTGTACGTAGTGGCGAAGAGGATGTTAATTAGAGCAAAGAAATAGCTCGTGCCAAAAGAAAGAAAAACGAAGTGCGGCGATTGAGGGCGCATGGCAGGGGAGTTCTTCGTCCTAAATTATGGCATTTTACGTACCAAAACCACGATCTGATTATGAGGCAAGCCGTAGCGGAGGACTCCATAATAAATTATACCACCTGGGGTTCTTTAATGTGGACCTAAATCTAAGTACATGGGTGTCTTCGCATTTCGCCCCCATCGAGATGTGGCCGCAGTGGCCGGGATTCGATCCCGCTGCCTCGTGCTTTGCAGCCCAACACCATAACCACTAAGCAACCTCGGCCGACGTTCTTCGTCTTCTTGCAGAATTACGGCGGCGTAAGACGCGCGGCTCTCGGCTCTTCGGGTGTATTGTCCTTCCCCGTACTTGAAGCCTGGTCTACCGAACAACGAGGTCCACGGACTGTACAGAGGATACAGGAGTTCCATGTCTAACCATGCAGCTATGAGGTTAGAACAGTTTTGCAAGATATGTCGAGGGGAAAAGCGATAGGAGAAGATGGAATAGCAGTCCATTTTATAAAATATAGAGGGTATATTGTACTCTAAAAGCTTGCGACGCTTTATTCACAATGTCTCAAGACTCCGAGTGTACCAGAAACTTGGAAGAACGCCAACATCATATTAATCAATAAGGAGGGAGACTTTGAAGAATTGAATTATAGCCCCATTAGCATGCCTTCGGCATGGTACACAATTTTCACCAACGTAATTTCCAATACAAACGGAGAAAAGCTTGACTTCAATCAACCCAGAGAACAGGCTTGTTCTAGGAAGAAATATTCACCGAGTCACATTCATGGCATCAATAAGAAATCTGCGGAGAAAAACTAGCACCTCTATATGGCTTTAATATATTACGAAAAAGGCGTTCGATTCAGCAGAGATACGAGCAGTCAAGTCATAGAGGCGTTGCGTAGTCAAGGAGTACAAGACGTATACGTGTACTTTCTTAGCAATTATCTACAAAGATTGCACAGCTACCTTAAATATTCACAAGAGAAGCTGGAAAATAACAAATAAGAAAGGCGTCAGGCAAGGAGACACTGTCTCTAATGATATTCACTGCAGGCTTAGAATATGTATTCATGCTGTTGAACTCGGAAGGATTGAATTAGGGGTGAGGATCAACGATGAACATCTCAGCCACCTCAGGTTTGCAGATGACACTGTCTTGCTCAGCAACGCTGTAGATGACTTTCAATACATGATTGATGACCTTAGCCAAGAAAGTGTAAGAGTAGGCCTGAAAATTAATATGCAGAAGGCTAATGTAATGCTCAATACCCTAGCAAGAGAACCAACTTTTGCGATTTTCAGGCAGCCTCTAGAATCTGCGGGAAAATACGCTTACTTAGGCCAATTAGTCGCAGGGGACCCGGCTAATCAGAAGGAGATCTGCAGAAGAACAAAAATGGGTTCGAATTGCATACGGCAGCCGTTGCAAAATCTTGACCGGGAGCTTACCGCTGTCCTTGAAAAGAAAAGTGCAAAATCATTGCATTCTACCGGTACTAACATATGGGGCAGAAAATTCCAGGCAAACAAAGAAGCTTGAGAACAAGTTAACGACCGCTCAACAAGCGATGGAACGAAAAATGATAGACGTTACTTTAAGAGACAGCAAGACAGTGGTGTGGATCATAGAGCAAATGGGGGTAGCCGATATTCTTGCTGATATTAAGAGGAAGAGTTTGACAGGCCATGTAATGTAGGTTATGTAGACCACCGATTGTCAACCGGTGGCTTATTATAGTTTCAGAATGAGTGCCAAGGGAAGGGAAGTGCATTCAAGGCAGGCAGAGAACTAGGTGGTTTGATGAAATTAGGAAATTTGCGGACATAGGATAGTGCAAGCTGGCGCAATGTAATGGGTAATGGAGTTGAAAAGGAGAGGCGTTCGTCCTGCTGCAGGGAGATAAAATGTGCTGGAGATGTCGATGATGGTGATGATCATGATGATATGCGCGCACACGAACGTCACTGATCAAGTAGTCCTGGAAGCAAACACTGAATATAAGCAGAGCGGTCCACTAAGAAATCCTGTATAGGGCTATCAAAGCTTAGCTTTGCTTACGCAGCAGCATGACAATAGACCAATCGGTCTCTTTACGTAATATCCACCTCTATTCTTCAAATGGCTCAACTTCGATTTCATTCAATTTTATTTCCCTTTCTATAATGTTATAGCGCAAATAACCTCGCTGTGGACAGTTCACCAGAAAGTGCTTCACAGAAACGTCTGCGATGTCGCAGTAGAGCCATCTGGAAGTTGTCTTCTTTCTCACTTTAAATTGTGGCTTTTTCTTCGAGCCATTTCAAAAGCTTCAAATACATCTCGCTATTTTCCGAAATATAGTCTGACTACTAAATGGAGCCAGAGGAAGACACATGCAAACGGACAAACAAAAATGATGAGTTGAATGTGACCGACCCCCTACAGGCTCATTTTAAATCTTGGTTATTATGGTGATCGATGATGATGATAGACTAAATTCCGGGGTTTTACGTGCCAAACCACGATCTGATTATGAGGCAAGCCGTAGTGGAGGACTCCGGATTAATTTTGACCACATGGGGCTCTTCAACTTGCACCCAAATAATGCATGGTGCTCAAGCGTTTTTGCATTTCGCCCCCATCGCAGCGCCGCGGTCGGGACCGAACCCGTGACCTAGAGCTCAGCAGCGCGACGCCATAGCCACTGGGCTACCACGGCAGGTAATCAAAGTAATGAACAACCAGAAAAATCCCCTCGAGAACGATATTACTTCGTCTAATTTATTAGCCTTGTAAACTGCGGTAGCGTAGTAAGCTTTATACTCAACACTGGTTCCTAAACTGGTCACGGCGAGCTCTACCATCACGTACGTGTGACGCGGCGAGGCTAGCCAGCCGGAAACGTCGTTACTGCGGGGCTAGACAAACGAACATCGTTCCATGGTAATGTTTGTGGGTGGTGCCATGGTAGCGCACCAGTGGCGTGCGTAGGTGGCGGCGTTGCCGCAAGCGCAAAGGCACGGAAGGGCGGTCGGCTCTACGTGTACATTCGCCGGATGCACCTCACGGTGTGGATCAGCGGATCCCCGTGCTGCAGGGCACTTGGGCGCGTTGTAGGTCCTGTCTCCAACGACCGCGCATTTCTAACGTGGCTGCATGCGGAGACACCTACCAACCTAAAATTTCGTGCACCTTGAAGAACCGCAGTCAGTCATTTATTTATTTATTCAGTAGTGCTGGCGAAATGGCCCAAATAGGAGTGGCAAGAAAATAGACAACGCATAACACGCTATATAATACTGAAATTGAGGCGCCTGGCTCTACCAGCACTAGTGTCTGTGCTCCTTCTACGATCACATCACGCTACGAGGTGAAATCGGAGGCCTCGACGATTTCGCAAGACACCCAGTTATCGCCTCCCGAACTGCGGGGACTAATTTTACTGGGGACGAGTGGTAGGCCGACGCTTCATGGGCAAAATGGAGCAGCGGCGAGGGGGAAGGCGTACGATGACTTGCGAAGGCGGATTCGTCTGATGGGCTCATAGAATCGAAAGGCGGATCCGGTGAAGCACGGCGCTGAAGTTATCTTGGTGGGTAGTTTCAAGTTGGTCGCCAGAAGCAAGCACTAGGTGGCATCTGGCACTGGCAGAGACGCGCCACGTGATCAGCAAGGCCGCAGGAGTAAGAAATCGGCCGCTTGTCCAGTGTGCGCCATTAGTGGTGCGCAGGGAGATACTGTGACTCTAACTGGGCGGGAGACGGTGGCGATGTCCATGTTAGTGCATGAAACGCAGCGCGGGTCGGTACTGGCATCGTAGGTACTGGCGCATAGCTGATTGGCGCAGCCACAGGAGTGTTGTGAAAGGCAGGGTGAATGCACTGTATGACTTGTTCCTGGATGACGTGCTGAAGTGTTGGTGTCGAAGGAGAGCTTCTCTTGCGTCAGAGGCACCAATGAAATTTGGCGGGCCACCTCCTTGCGAACGAACTGCTTAATCGGCGCCATAAGCGAAGAGTCATCGGCTGCAACAGTGAAGCCAGAGAGAGAGAGCCTACCAGTGAATTGCGCGTGACGAGTCGCTGTTTGCGCAACTCATCATATATATAGCTATGGTGGAGGGCTACTACTTCAGATACAGTGCTGGGGTTCTTTGTTAACCGCATCTGAAATGCATCGTCGTCAACTCCTTTTAAAATATGCTTTATCTTGTAGTGTTCCACCATTGTCGCATCGACGCACTTGTAGAGGTCCACGACATCCTCGAATTAACTTGTGAATGTCATATCGCACTGCTGCTCCCGTTCTTGCAAACGTTGCTCGGCGCGAAACTTGCGGCCTGCAGGTCACCCAAACACCTCTGTGAAGCTCGTTTTGAATGCCACCCAGGTCGTTAGGTCAGCGTCGTGGTTGTGGTACCACAAGTTCGCGACGTCGCTCAGATAGAATATGACGCTGTTCAGTTTCGAAGCCTCGTCCCACTTGTTGTGGTCGCACACCCTTTCATAGGAGGCGAGCCAGTCCTCCATGTCATGTTCTCCTATCCCGCCAAAAATGGAGGAACCGCACTGACGCAATGCGCCCGAGCAGGCCATGGAAGGTATCGAGTTCGTTGGATGTGGTGACGGCCGGGTCTTTCGCAATGACAGTAATGGATGACGTAGTCTTGCTGCGAAGTTCCAGGATTCAAGGCGTACCCCGCACCTCCGCCAAATGTGACGAGGTTTATTGCAGTCGTCGAACGGCAGCCAGAAGCGCTTCTTTTCTTCTTCTTCTTTTTTCGGGGGTTTTACGTGCCAAAACCAGTTCTGATTATGAGGCACGCTGTAGTGGAGGGCTCCGGATTAATTTGGCCACCTGGGGTTCTTTAACGTACACTACAACGCAAGCACACGGGCGTTTTTGCATTTCGCCTCCATCGAAATGCGGCCGCCGGGGCCGGGATTCGATCCCGCGACCTCGTGCTCAGCAGCGCAACGCCTTAGCTGACTGAGCCATCCCGGCGGGTAGCCAGAAGCGCAACGGCAGCAACAACAGCTGAGCTGGATTTAAGTGTTTAAGAAAGGCACTGTCGTGTCGAGACACAGAGATGGACTCACGAGGGTGCCTATTGAAGCAGCAAAAATAGCCAGCTAAAATGACAAGTGCGTGCTTTGTCAACAAAAGAAGTATATGCTTTTTTTTAAATGTGCTATAGCGCGCATGGCAGCTTTGCTTCCGCATGAGTGTGATAGGCATGCACATAAATATCTGCATCTGCTTCTAATAAAGCATTTGTTGAGGTTAGCGCTTGTGTGTTTTCCACTTTCTTGTCCTGGCGATGTCAAAGCTCTAAAACAATTCTAAGAAAGTGTTTATCAACAAGGCCGAACATCAACGCTTGTTGAGTGTACAAGCCGCAACCATAGCACAAGCTCTATTTTGTGTGATTCCTTTTACGCGGCAAGACTAAATCTTAGTCTGAGGATACGCCATGCACTAGTAATGCAGAATAAAATAAAAGGCCTGTGTGGCAATTCTACAACACAGGTGCTGCTGGTTGCTGAAAAGAATTTTGGCTAATACTTTTTTTACTCAGTCAAACGTTTTACAAGATGTACTAAGTAAGTTGCATCAGCTTAAAAGGCCAAAGCGCTGGCTCATTGGACCAGTAATTTCTCCACTAATTGCACACTATATGGATTTCCATCGCACGTAGTGTTAAGTTTATTGTTCTTTTTTTTCTGATACTTGGACTACTTTTGTTTTGCTTTCCAGTATACCAAAGGCAAGCGTCGAGGCATTACCGTACCGGCGGGCCGGCAAGATAAGGCAGATTGAGGAGCCTATTTATACGTGCTATTAGTTCCAGTGCGCCGGAGAACACCTAACAGGCACATGCCACCTCTGTATTTGCTAATGCAGGCTTTCTTTTGGTGTATAATTCAAATGTCAGCAAGTAACGATCAAACACGCCATCACAGCTATAGTGTCGAGTTTATTGGCTCAGTGCCCACGATGCCACTGTAAGCCCTAAAATTAAGTAGCAGGGAGGGTCAACGCGAATAGCGAACACAAAAACTTCGTGAAATTTCCCGCTATAGAGCCGGAGCCTCCGGCGTAGGCCGAAGGCAACAAAAAACCTAATCACCATTACCTGACAAACCCTCGCAGATTCTCATATAGGCGAAGTGGCGCACACAGTTCGTTTACAAAGGAACATTACTGGGGGTTCTTTACAGAAAGCTTTCAGTGAAATTGTTACAGCTTTGCCTACGTCAGCAGCACGGAATTCGCTCAACGTTTCTTTTTTCCTTTTTTTTTCCCCTTTTACTTGGCCGTTTTCGGATGCGCGGCCTGCTTCCAATTCCTCGTAATGCACGAGCGCGGACAATGAAGAGCCTTAAAATTTCGACACGTTCAGTGGGCGTCCTTCGTCCGGGTAACTGCGCATTCATTTGGGCAAGAGTGCGTTTTTGTGTAATGAAATACCGAATAAGCAAGCAACAATCCGAGCCGATACGTACTCGTTTTTCCTCGTCTTTAAAGCGCCGCTGTTCAGAGAACGGCCAGAATGCTAACAGTGCGGGGCTTTCGTCGACGGCGCTCTCTCTGCAAACACTCCTCCTGTATCCGAAAGCAACTGGAACGGCGGAGCACTATGCTGCACGCACAGAAGCTTTTGCGCCTACAAACGGCGCTTTTCTCGGGAATCTGTAGTGTATAGAAAATAGGATACCATGCAAATTCGCATGAAGTTAGGGGACATCGCTTGCAAGAGTGGCTCGTGAGAGAAATCTTAGCTGTTCGGCGGGCTTATACGCTATGCGGTACTAGTGTCACCACTGCTCTCTTTACTGAAAAAAAGAAACCTATCTTTCTATTTTTCTTGTGCGCTTGTTCTATCCCTATACTCGTGAGAAGTAAACGTCAAAGCAATGCTCGCAGTCTACAATGTACAAATTTTGTCAAAACAGGCTGAGTTTCGAATGCCCGGGCCATTAGCTCTCGTCGTAAGGGTAGTTTGAAGGTATCTCAGGCACTTTAAAGGAGAGAGAGAGAAAAAGAAAGAAAAAGTGGTATACGGTATACCATCGTAACATTGAGCTCAACGTCACTGCTATTTGGAAAGGCATTTTGCAGAAGCACGCCTGAATGTTTCCAGCGACAGACGTTAATTTCACCATCGTTCTCCCCCCCCCCCCCCCCCCCCCCCCCTTGATTGTACGCTGGCCGGGCAGCGTTGACTTACAATGCACGCTGTAAATTGCCCATTACCAGTCTGTAGGTACTCCGCGCACGGCGCAAGTCGTTATCGTGCAATTAATGGCAGCGACGCGTCGCAGGGAACTTTTAATTTCAAACACCCGTTTGTCTTCCCAGTGCGACTGGCCAACTTCACCCCTTGCGTTGCCGCCAATCTCTCTAACACTCCTTCTCTTTCACTCTGTCACCTGCCTGTGTGCCGTGCAACTTGGCAGTGTAGGCTGAGAGTAATGGGAAAATGCCTGAAGGCAAGGGCTTTCGTCGAAGAGGTCGGCCCGTTCGCAAAACATGTACTATCGACCAAAAAAAGTTTACAGAACAAGGGATCTGACAAAAAAGCTGAATATCTCCTCAGCCTCAAAACGCAGCCTTGACTTCCCATTTCCAGCCTCTACTGGTATATGCGAACAACATTGTGATGTACGGTTTTACAGGCTACTTTCAAAGGTTGCTCAGATATTTAGCGTTTTCTGAGATACCGTGGTCCGTAAACTTTTTTGGTCGATAGTACATGACCGGAGCGAAACAGTATAGCAAACCACCGTGTATCACTCAGCAAACAAAAAAAAAAAAAAAAAAAAAAAAACGAAAAAGAAGAAAGAAAAAAAAGGTAGAGAAACATGGTTTGAATAAAGATTTTGGAAGCGCAAAAGAACCTTTTAACGTTTATTGTATTTAAACCTGTCATTTGTCAGTTTTATTTGAATTTGTTCCGATGTATCTAGCTGCCGGGTACTGCCCTTCAAGCCCTCGTTTGGCTAAGGCATACCCGCTTTTGTAAACTGATATTGCATCTTTTTTTTAATGCCAGTTTCGATTTTAAAGGGCCTTCGAATGTGAAATATTTGTTCACGTAGTTCTTACAGAGGATTGTTTAATGAAAATTCTTCACTCAGCTGGGTAATGCCGGGGACGGGCTCCAAATATACTTGTATGCTTTGGCCATCTAAAGCCAATAAAAAGCAGGGTCTACGGCAGGGTTGGCTGCCAAAGCAAGGCCAATAAGACCTTCGCATAGGCGCCTCCGTTAAGAAAGTACTATGGCATTGCCAGTGGGTGCACCTAGATCTGCGCTTAATGCTCTGTCTTTTGATTTGAATGTGGGGGCGGCGACATGTGTTTTATACCGCCAACGCCCCGAAGCTACGCAGCAACATGCACTTGCATGTCGAGCGCCGCGACGGCACGAGGTGGCATGCGTGACATGCGCCGCCCCGCCGGTTGCCGCAGCCGCGCCCAGACTTAAGCAGTTCTTCAGCCAGCAAAACTGATGGTGTGCATCTTACGAGTGTAGAAAACCCTGGTGCTAGAGCGCGCAGGGTGCACGTGGTTGTTGACGCTGGCGCTGCATCTTGCAAACACGTTTTCTTTTAATGGCACTTACCCATCAAGAGGGGGTGTGCGTGAGGTGGGTGATGAAATACATAAAAAAAAAAACACTGCACATCGACGGGGTGAATGATGATGAGTGGGCGAAGCTCCGGAGGGAATCATCGGCAAACCGTGAATCTTCCGTGTAATTCGCCCAGTCTCGCCGCAATAAATCGAACGATTGACTTCCACCAATGACCCGCGCCATATGTGCACGTCATTCCTATTTTATAACAGCGCCCTTCATTATAATTGCACCATCTCCCGCTTAAGGGGACGATAGCACAAACGCGTTAGAAACGTGCAGTAGTCTCTAGTAAGGGGGAGAGGCCACAGCGTCTTACGCAGCCGTTTACACATGCCGGAACGTGCACCGCGTTTGCCGACGCCATCACATGACTGCTGAGAGAGTATAACCCTCGTATTCATAAACGCTCCTCGACTTGAACTTGACTTGCCACCGCCTTCAACGCGTTTCGAACGCGCTGCCCAAGGCGGTGGAAAGTCAAGTTCAAGTGGAGGAGCGTTTATCAATACCGGGGTAAGGCGGAGAGGCCACAGCGTCTTACACCAGCTTCTTACACGGGCCGTAACACGCTAGCACAAACGCGTTAGAAACGCGCAGTCTTTCGTTAATGTTGGGTATTTATTGTCATCGTGGTGCGTGTGTCCATGTGCGCTTCGTGGCGTAGTGGTTAGCGCCGCGCGTTCGGAAGCGAGGGGTCCCTGGTTCAATTCCGCGCTACGGACACAACTTTCGGAATTTTTTTCATAAAAGTAGACGTGGCTACCTATTACTACTACATACTACAGAGGAGGGACAGACCCACACCCTAAGGAGCTTCGCCCCTAAAACTGTCAGCCCTTCCACTGGGGTGGAGATGGAAGACCAGCGAAGCTGTACTATGGTGGGAAATATGTATTTCCAATTATGACTAATAAGATGTGATGATGTAATTGGTTATTTGAACTATTAAAGAATTAGAAATATATATGATCCGGTGGTTTTAATTCATTTAATGACCACGGGATCGGATCCTGGCCACGGTGGCCGCATTTCAATGAGGGCGAAATTTCGAAAACACCCGTGTACTTAGAATTAGGTGCACGTTAAAGAACCCCAGGTGGTCCAAACTTCCGGAGTCCCCCACTACGGCGTGCCTCATAATCAGATCGTGGTTTTGGCACGTAAAACCTAAAATTTATTTATATTTTTTATACCACAGGGACTATGGCCTTATGGTCGCTATGGTACACCACCATAGGGTGTACGGCAAAGGTTGGCACGTTCTTCATAAACACGTTGCCAACGCCACGCGCGTTCGGTGCGAACGCAGGCAAAACGCCGCCGCCGTCGACGACAGTTGTGCGCGTTGTTTGTGTGACCGCACACAACCGCTGTCAAAACGCTGGCTACAGCGTTTCTCTGTGCTTCTCTGACTTCAGAAGAGGCCCAACACATGTCACCCTGCACTGCCTCATTTGTGGTATTACTGTGGGCTCCCAAAGCCAACCGGCCCATACTGATCTTTGGTTAACTTCCAAACCCAACAAGATATCCGATTTTAAGCATAGAATGGCATTTGCGAATGTTAGCGCGGGGACCATTACTGCTTTCCAGATTCAACGCACCACCTCATACTTATTGTGGCCCCAAACTGATCTGTGTTTCATTATTGGTGCATTCCGCTTCCCCTTTATTTTCAGATTATCTTGGTGATTGCTTGAGTAATTATTTCCTTCGTTTATGTGTACGCCGAGGTACTTATATTGCTTCACTATGGGTATTACATGCTGTTGAATTGACACCACGAAGTTACTTGTCTCTTCATTAAAGATCATAATTTCTGATTTCTCTGTGCTAGACTTATGGCGTAGATTTGGCGCTGCATTCCCACAGATATTCGCAAGTATCTGTAAATCTTTTTATTGTCCGCTAGTAGCACAATGTCATCTGGTTACATCATTCAAGGTTACATCATTCAAGAAGACCTTCTGTTGCACCATTTGTCCATTACGCATGTAGGATAAATCAAAACCTAATTCGCTGTTTTCCAGTCGTCGTTCTATACCCTTAACGTAAAGCGTGAACAACAATGGTAACAGAGGGCATCCTTGCTTCAATCCTTGGTGAATTCCCACTATTTCATTACCTTTTCGACCTTCCCATACCACTTGTACTTGGTTGTCTTTATATATCTCCCTCAACCGCTCCACGAAATCGTAATCCATGCCTTAGTGCTGAAGAATTTCCCATAACAATTCCCTGTCTACGTTGTCATAAGCTCCTTTAATGTCTAGAAATGCTATCGATAAAGGTCTTTTCTGAGCTACTGAAATCTTTATGCACTGAGTTAGTACAAACATATTATCCTCTAAGCATCTGCCTGGCATGAACCCATTCTGTAGTCCCGGCGGTACTGGCGCGCCCTCTGGTGGTGGGTTCTCGGACCTGCCCCTGCGTGACACCGCCAGACAGACAGACGGCGAAGGGTTGACATAGAACAGCTCCGCTGTTAAAACTTCCGCCTTCATTCCACCCTGTGAAAGTGGATGTATACAGCGAAGCTGTTGCCCACGTTACACAAGCGCCACCACCGCAAGGCTTCGCACCGTCGACATCAATGTAGCGTCCACGACCTCGTGCGCGACCTTTCCGTTGGTGCTTCGCCGCCGCGGTGCACGTTCGCGGCGTCCATACGCTTGCGCGTAACCCGCGTTCACGATGTGAACGTCACTGAAATTTTATTGCGATAGCAATTATATGGACACTCTAGGCGAATTTCTGCCGTCGTATTCGTAGCTGCGCTTTACGTGGTGTGGCGCTTTAGGCGCCGTGAGCGGCCGCCGGCGCGGCTGTATCTTCAAAGCCATCTGCTGCGCGGGTAGAGTCCGTCCTCCCTGTGTACTCCGCGCACGGCGCAAGTCGTTATCGTGCAATTAATGGCAGCGACGCGTCGCAGGACACTTTTAATTTCAAAGAGCCGTCTGTCTTCCCAGTGCGACTGGCCAACTTCACCCCTTGCGTTGCGCCAATCTCTCTAACACTCCTTCTCTTTCACTCTGTCACCTGCCTGTGTGCCGTGCAACTTGGAAGTGTAGGCTGAGAGTAATGGGAAAATGCCTGAATGCAAGGGTTTTCGTCGAAGAGGTCGGCCCGTTCGCAAAACATGTACTATCGACCAAAAAAAGTTTACGGAACAAGGGATCTGACAAAAAGCTGAATATCTCCTCAGCCTCAACACGCAGCCTTGACTTCCCATTTCCAGCCTCTACTGGTATATGCGAACAACATTGTGATGTACGGTTTTACTGGCTACTTTCAAAGGTTGCTCGGATATTTAGCGTTTTCCGAGATACCGTGGTCCGTAAACTTTTTAGCTCGATTGTACATGACCGGAGCGAAACAGTGTAGCAAACCACCGTGTATTACTCAGCAAACTAAAAAAAAGACGAAAAAAAAAGAAAGAAAGGAAAAAAAAGGTAAAGAAACATGGTTTGAATAAACATTTTAGAAGCGCAAAAGAACCTTTCAACGTTTATTTATTTAAACCTGTCATTTGTCAATTTTCTTTGAATTTGTTCCGATGTATCTAGTTGCCGGGTACTGCCCTTCAAGCCCTCGTTTGGCTAAGGCATACCCGCTTTTGTAAACTGATATTGCATCTTTTTTTATGTCAGTTTCGATTTTAGAGGGCCTTCGAATGTGAAATATTTGTTCGCGCAGTTCTTACAGAGGATTGTTTAATGAAAATTCATCACTCAGCTAGGTAATGCCGAGGACGGGCTCCAAATATACTTGTATGCTTTGGCCATCTAAAGCCAATAAAAAGCAGGGTCTACAGCAAGGTTGGCTGCCAAAGCAAGGCCAATAAGGCCTTCGCATAGGCGCCTCCGTTAAGAAAGTATTATGGCATTGCCAGTGGGTGCACCTAGATCTGCGTTTAATGCTCTGTCTTTTGATTTGAATGTGGAGGCGGCGACATGTGTTTTATGCCGCCAACGCCCCGAAGCTGCGCAGCAACATGCACTTGCATGTCGAGCGCCGCGACGGCACGAGGTGGCATGCGTAACATGCGCCGCCCCGCCGGTTGCCGCAGCCGCGCCCAGACTTAAGCAGTTCTTCAGCCAGCAAAACTGATGGTGTGCATCTTACGAGTGTAGAAAACCCTGGTGCTAGAGCGTGCTTGGTGCACGAGGTTGTTGTTGTTGCCTGAAAACATGGCTCGTACCCACAGGGGGGATTCCCCACATTAGATTGTTTGAAATGTGCGTCTAACAAAACAAAATGGGAGAAAGGCACATTTAGCACAAAGCAGTATTCAACTCAATGCCAACAGAAAATTTGAGAGGGCATATTCATAAATTTAGGCGGAAAAAATAAAGTGAAGTGTCCCACGGTCGGTACCCTAGCAGTGAAGCCTTCCTGACGCTTCAATAAACTTGTGGATAGCAGAAATCATTAACCCATGGCTTGTGCCTAATTGACATGCACCAAAGGACAAAATGTTTGGTGTAGTAAGCGCTAAACCCAACTTACTTGTAGGAAATACTAGGAACATTCTGCGGAGGGAGGAGAAGCGGCGGCAAGAAAGAAAGAAATGGTCCATAGTTTGTGGTTCATTACAAAAAGAACAAAGGTTAGTTATAGACAAACCAGATCTATGAAGGTAAAAATTTAGGCGGGGAACTCTACAACGGAAGCTTGATAATATCACCTAGCATTGCCGTGAAAGGCATTTGCTCGTGTTCCACCGGAAATTTAGATGTCGAAAATCCTCTGCGGAAAGTAGGGATGATTTAGTACAATTTAGAAATAAAAAGCGCTTAAATCTAGCACCTGTTATAAAAGCGAAATCAGGAAGGATATTTACGACAGGACCATTTAGTGACAATGATGCGAGTGAGTCAGCTGATTCATTTAAAGAAATTCCACTATGACCGGGGACCCATACAAAGCGGACTTCAGACAAATTGTCTAGAACAAGAGTCGAAAATATACTCAGTAGGTGTGACCGATTTGTAAAAGTTAAATGTGTACAAACCGACAGCGCATCGGTAACAATTATTACTTTCGATGTCTGTGTACCCAATTTTCTAATGGCTAGAATGATGGCCAGAAATTCTGCAAGAAATATTGGGGTGTAATCTGCTAGACGAAGAGCAAAAGACCAGTTAAGCTGATTTGAAAAGATGCGCCACTCCGGCCTTCTCTGCATTTTCTCTGTGTAGCGTCTAGAGATGGGTCGCTCAGGAGCGAGCCGGATCTTGTGAGCGGCTCTTTTTAAAGAGCGAGTGAGCGGTTTTCTAATGGCTCAGAGAGCCGTGCCGATGCGTTCCGTGGCCAGAAATTAGCGGTACGAGAAAGCAACTGCCCTCAAAAGGGTCGCCTTCATTGGGAACCACCGTGTAACTGCTAGACGAAGAGCAAAAGACAGTTAAGCTGATTTGAAAAGATGCCCACTCGGCCTTCTCTGCATTTTCTCTGTGTAGCGTTAGAGATGGGTCGCTCAGGAGCGAGCCGGATCTTGTGAGCGGCTCTTTTTAAAGAGCCACTCTTTTCGAGTGAGCGGTTGTTCAGTAAAAATCAGAGCGGGCCACTCTTTTCGCGGCTCCCTCGTTCTTTTGGAGAAAGGGAGCCGGTTCTGAGCGCTCGCGTTCAGAGAGCCGTCAGGAGCGGGCCGACTCGGCTCCCTCGCTCTTCAAAAGATCCGGCTCGCTCCTGAGCGCTCAGGAGCGGGCCACTCTTTTCGACTCGGCTCCCTCGCTCTTCAAAAGATCCGTTCCGTCAGAGCCATGTCTCCTGCTGGGTACGACTTCCACGCCATCTATTAGCGGCCACTCTTTTACGAGAAAGCCAACTCGGCTCCCTCGCCTTCAAAAGATCCGGCCTTCCACGCAAGGGTCGCCTTCGGCTGACTCTTTTCGACTCGGCTCCCTCGCTCTTCAAAGAGAACGAAAGAGCGGGCCACCGCCGCTCACTTAATCAGGAGCGGGCCACTCTTTTCGACTCGGCTCCCTCGCTCTTCAAAAGATCCGGCTCGCTCCTGAGCGCTCAGGAGCGGGCCACTCTTTTCGACTCGGCTCCCTCGCTCTTCAAAAGATCCGGCTCGCTCCTGAGCGCTCAGGAGCGGGCCACTCTTTTCGACTCGGATCCCTCACTCTTCAAAAGACCCGGCTCGCTCCTTTGCGCTCAGGAGCGGGCCACTCTTTTCGACTCGGCTCCCTCGCTCTTCAAAAGATCCGGCTCGCTCCTGAGCGCTCAGGAGCGGGCCACTCTTTTCGACTCGGATCCCTCACTCTTCAAAAGATCCGACTAGCTCCTGAGCGCTCAGGAGCCAGCCGCTCTTTTCGCCACGGCTCCCTCGCTCTTTAAAAGATCCAGCTCGCTCCTTTGCGCTCAGGAGCGGGCCGCTCTCTTGAAGACCGAGGGAGCCGTGGTTCAGTAATTGAGCGGCGGTTCTTTCGGAGTCAGGAAGCCTGTTCTCTCTCCTTGAATGAGCCGTGCCGAACCGTTCCGTCAGAGCTGGGTCTTCTGCTGGGTTTCGATGTTTTTCGATTTCTGAGCGACGAATGGTGGCCGGTGTGGGCCGACTCGCGCTACTGGTACTCGCTCGCAGTGTGTGGTGTGCGCATGAGTCCCCTTGGTTTTTTTGTGCGTCCTAAGGTATGGCACCCGATGCCACCGAGGGGAGAAGTAAAGAAGTCTTAATTGGCAAAGGATGGTACCGTTCGTTGCCTGCTGCTTTTCGAACGATGTCGCACGACTCTCACCGATCGCACATCGTACGCTGGTCCAATAACACTTCGAAGATAGTCTTCCGTGTCTTTAAAGGGCCCCTGAACCACCTCAGATATTTTTTGAACATTTCAAGTTAACGCGCATCGAGTTCAGAATGCCGTCACGATCAACGATGCCAAACGCCGCAGCTCTACGTGCCGCGGGAGTGCCAAAAAAAAAAGAAAGAAAAAAAATCACAGCATATCCACGGGGTGAATGATGATGAGTGGCCGAAGCTCCGGAGGGAATCATCGGATCTCCCGCTTAAGGGGACGCTAGCACAAACGCGTTAGAAACGTGCAGTACTCTCTAGTAAGGGGGAGCGGCCACAGCGTCTTACGCAGCCATTTACACATGCCGGAACGTGCACCGCGTTTGCCGACGCCATCACATGACTGCTGAGAGAGTATACCCCCCCCCCCCCCCCCCCGTATTCATAAACGCTCCTCGACTTGAACTTGACTTGCCACCGCTTTGGGCAGCGCGTTCGAAACGCGTTGAAGGTAAGGCGAAGAGGCCACAGCGTCTTACACCAGCTTCTTACACGGGCCGTAACGCGCTAGCACAAACGCGTGAGAAACGCGCTAGAAAGGCGGCCTTTCGTTAATGTTGGGTATTTATTGCCATCGTGGTGCGTGTGTCCATGTCCGCTTCGTGGCGTAGTGGGCTAACGCCGCGCGCTCGGAAGCGAGGGGTCCGTGGTTCGATTCCGCGCTACGGACACAACTTCGGAATTTTTTTTCTCATTTTTCTCAGACTGGTTACATACTACTGGTTACACACTACTACTACGACGACGGGGACGGAACGGGTGCCGCTATAAGGAGCTTCGCCCCTAAAAAGAAAAGAAAACAATGCCGTTCTCCTCCCCTCGCCGTTCCGGTATCCCCAGGGGTCGTCACGATGTCAGCAGGGGGAATCTGGCGATGTCAACTGCGGAAACGATGTCCATTGGTTGAATAAGAACTTACGACTTCCGGTTAGTCTGCTAGCAGGTACGCGCGCTTTCTGCTCTTCCTCGTGTTGCTCGTTTGTGCGCCCTTGCTTATCGGTAATTGCAGCCCGCAACGCAAGTGCCAAATCGCTCGCGTTCCAACACAGTCGTGCTTCGCGGTCTGATTAGCTGCGCGAACAGAGTGCGACAGTGTTGGCCTTTCCAGACGTGCGCGCAACACAGGGTTTATCGCGGTACGCTTCGCATAACACGGGCTGGCACCGCAGCAACAGCGGGTAGCCGAGAAGCGCTTAGTCCACGTTACCGGCACGATAACTCATCGCACGCCGTTTGCCATTCGCGGGCCGCCGTTCGACAGCGGTTCTTGCTCGAGAACGGCGAGATTTCCTTGCCGTACGTAGAGAGGATGAGACCGGGACTCATTTGTGCGGCAGATTCACCGCCGCTGATCGCTCGACGGCGCCGATATCGTCCCTAGGCCTTTTCTGGTTCCCTTCAAAGGTAAAACGGACGGCGCTTTGAAATGAAATACCCACGCTCACAAGCCGCAATATTTTTATTGCGATAGCAATTATATGGACACTTCAACCGGATTTCTGCCGTCGCCGTCGCCGTCGTTGCCGTCGCCGTCGCCGTCGCCGTGAGGTTCCCTATAGATAAAATCTTCGCCGCGCGCCGTATGCCCAAACGGAATCGTGCGGGGACGCGCGCTATCACAGAGAGCGAACGCACTCAATCACCCACGCGCAAGCAAGGAAGCGGGAAGCCAGCGCCGGAGGGAGCGCGGGGGGGGGGGGGGGCGCACTTCTACGCTGCCAACAACCGCGCTCGTCGCTCGCCTCTTATCTCCACACGGCTCTGACCTTTATGCGCCGTGCATTCGCCGCTCAGTTTCCGTTGAAGCGATAGACCGCACGTACCTTCGCCCGCTGCGGCGTATGGGCTCGCTGCCAGCGTTTTGACAGCCGTTGTCTGCAGTCATTCAGTGTGATCTCTTTATGTTTGTGCGCGCTCACACCACGCTTGTTCATTCAGTTAGTAATAGTCGGGCCACATTTTCCAACGCACGCTACACATGCAATGCTGCCCGGATCGGCAGTGCAGCACTACAGGTGTGTCCCTTCGCACGCGCTGCCCACGGGAAACGCTTCTCATCAACACCACCGTTTCACACGCGCCTTCTCGTGGTCATCGAGTCTCTCTTCATGTCGGTCTACTTACGCCGCAGCACACCTGCTTACTTAATCAGCTCATGTTTACTACAATTCATATTGCTACCAAAGCCACTCAGCTTACTTCGTATGACATTGCTGTGTTGCTATCGCATTCATTGCTTCGCCCTTAGGGCGAAACTGTGACATATTTTAGCGTTGTTATCGCTCTTCGCAATACTATTACACAAAGAAGAAAAATACGCTGATATTAGCGGCGCCGTCGGCTGCGATGCGAGCACAGCCGAGCCCGTCGTCTCCCGGCTGCAGCTGATGTTTTAGTTGCCGGTGGCGGAGGCGCAGAGGTTCGCGGTCGTCGATTGGGCCATTGATGGTGCAGCGGGCGGGGCGCCGGCCGAACTGCCGTCTACTTTGGACACCTCTCGCGTGGCAGACGTTCTACGGCACTGGCGGACGGTTCGCCGTCGGTATATGTGCCGCTAGCGTGGACGTGACCGGAAGTATGCAGTGTGTTGAGAAGCACGTTGGCGATGACGTATGTCACGTGACCTTTCGAGAAGCACTCGGCGAGGAGGGGAGACCAGCCGATGAGGAGAGTGGCGAAGGAAAGATCGAAATGAGCGAGGGCCGTTTTTCGATCATAAAACGCGTGTAACTCCGCTATTACGGCACCATTTCGAAAAATTCTCGCGGCTACCTGTTCGTTGTAGACTCGTGCACAACTGCAACACCACAACTAAATTTCGACCTCTGGGTGGTTTAGGGACCCTTTAACGACAAGAGGTCAACGTACAGTTTACGTCCAGGTGTTCATTTGTGCTAATTAATGTAGTCATGAAAATGTCGCCCATGACATCCACTTCAGTGCATTTTCTGAGCGTGTATCATTAGCACGTCAATAAAACGAGGCCAATGATCTGTTGTGTTGTAATAGAACTTCATTTCTTTTTTTTTCTTTTTTTGTCCTGGTGTATGTTGACATGATCGCCAGTATCGCGCGCGCACTCAAGAGAGAAAACAAAAAACGAAAGGTACGTGCGGCAGTTTTGTGGATCTTTCGAATGATTTTTGTATTGTACTTCAAGAAATGATTTCTACATTCATTTTGCATGGCGTTACAGCTTACTCATATTATAGTGAACGTACGTATGTGAATAAATGAATAAAGTTGAAACATAATGTACAATCATTTTGTGTTCTTAGTTTGACAAAAGTTGATTTTAAAGTACCACAAAAACGGACAAGCTTCTGTAATGACGATGAAGTTACATATTTTTTTTTCTGAATAAATTACGTCGCATTCTGCCTGTCACAGTATCATAAGCATTTTATCCCCAATATCAGAAAAGAAAGCTTCATTACAACTAAATATTCATGCTTTTAATATATGTAAAAATATTCTCTAAACATAGCGAAAATACCAATAACACGGTTATTAAATTATGCATATATCGTTTTTTTTCAAAGCCACATAACTATAGTATATGCATAACACAGGTTACACGTTTAAGTGAACCGGTGAGCCGTTCAAATGAACCGGTTCATTTCAGTGAGCTGAGCCGTTCCGAGCCGCTCTCTGAAGTGAGCCGTTTTGCCCATCTCTAGTAGCGTCCGTAGAAATAACCAAGTGAGACTGAAATTAATTAAAATGATCTTGAAGGAGACCTTCAAGTATGCGTGACGGAAGAAGTCTTGCGTGTTTTGGAAAAAGTATCATCAAAAATCAAGTTCACCTTTAACGAATCAATTTTTGGAGAAATCAGGCACGGTAGGCGAACATGAAGTTTTGATAACAGCGTCTGAACAAAAACAACTTGAGGTTGTCGATAACGCCGCCAATGTGTTCGGAAAAATAAATCGGGATAATTGATGAAAACGGATTGCAAACGGGATAGGGATGTATCATAAAGCTTTAGAAAAGTCACGACAGTAAGTTGCTTAAACCTGGACTCAAGCGGGAAAATTTCAGCCTCCAGATAAAGCACATCATTAGCCACAAAACGTGGCAACCCAAGACAAAGACGTAGCGCTTGCCTTTTTAGCAGTATTAAAGGTCTTAGCTTGTATGCGGCACATCCTGAAAAAATAACACAGCCGAATTCGAGAATAGGGCGGACGTAGAGTTTGTAAATCATCAGCAACGTAGCCGTACGCATACCCGTCTTTTTATTACTGAAAAGGCGCAAGAATGCCATTGCACGTTCTCCTTTCCTAGCATTTGTTTCGATTTGCTGCTGCCAGTTTAGTGTACCATCATAGGTTATCCCCAAGTACTTCACAGCTGCAACTTGCGGTATTGGCTCAATTCGATAATGAAGAGAAATGAAAACGGGATTTGATAATGGAAATACAAGTAACGCGCATTTCTTAAAGTTAAGGGAAAATGACAATCCGTCCAGCCAGATCTCGAGTGCAGACAAATAAGATTGTAAAATTTGGTGCAACGTATTGATATCCCGTGATGAGGAGAAAAATGCAATGTCATCAGCATAGAGGTAGAGTTGCACATCCTGATGAGTTGGGACAGAAGATAACAAAATATTAAACAAAAGCGGAGAGAGAACTGATCCCTGTGGTACGCCTCTCGTCTGTTTATACGTACCCGATGTCACCCCATCCTTGAAACAAAAGAATTTTCTATCAGAAAGGAACTCTTCTATCCAGGCGACTATATAGTCTGGAACAGCACATCTCACTAATCTAAAAATTAAAATTCCCTGCTCGACACTGTCATATGCTTTTGTAATATCTAAAGTTACTAAAGCTGATACGTTTCCTGATAATCCTGCGAGTCGGTCGAATGCGGCTTTCTAAATCAACGTGAGCTGACCATATTGAACAATGAGGCCTAAATTCTATTTGTCTCGAGCACAGAATACCCTTGGAAGAAGTGAAATCATTGAGCTGGACATGGATTACTTTTTCTATTATTTTGACTAGGTTCGATGTAAGGGAAATGGGCCGAATGTTGTCCAAGACATATCCGAGGTTTAGATTTTTTAGTAAAAGTATAACTTTTGCAATTTTCCAGGAGTCCGGGATCCACGTATATTGAAGGGAACTGTTAACTATATTCAAAAGCTCATTAGGGAAAGAGTTAAATAATAATTTAATCATTGCTGTTGTGATACGGTCAGGTCCAGGAGCCGATTGATGAGCAGTTAAAATGACATCGGATAATTCCGTCATGGTGACTTCTACAAACTCGTATGTCGAACTATGAAGCCTTCTAGGTCTAGGACACAGCGAAGAAAAACGAGTTTCAAGACCTTTCGCGATATCATCTAGTAAATCTGCCGCTTCTTTGGGGGATAGTACATCGGAATGTGACCATACGGACTGCTGGAAAGATTTTTCGCTCCGTAGAAACCTAAAAAGTGCAGATCTTCTTTCTGGTTTTGATAAAGATGAATGCAGTCCGTTTTTTTTTGTTCCTCTTTAGCTTTTGCAGCAGTTTTAAATACAGCTGCATAGAATTTATAGTCAAGCCAATTTTTCGGTGAATGATTATGTTTGAGACTTTTCTATGCTGCTTTTCTGCGCCTATAAGCTCGTGTACATGCTTCGTTCCACCAAGCTGAGTTTGACGGTGATCTCCCAGACATCACCGTAAACTCAGCGGGCTGAATCGAAGAATGTAAAAGCGATACCACCGAGTCAGCCCTCCGCTGTTCATCACTAGGGGTTAACGATGATACCCCTGCATTTATAGCTGACTTATAAGTTTTATAATTAATGAGCCGTTTTTGCCGTACAATAGAAAACTGACGTGAAAGCATAATTTCAAATGTAATGGGTAAATGATCGCTACTTGTTCCATTATCAAAGGTGTCCCACGATGAAATAGCCATCTGAGCGGAAGAGAAAGTCAGGTCTAATGCAGATGAGAATCGCCCACGTAGAAAAGTAATTTGACCTGAATTATGACATTGAAAATTGCTACCATTGATCCAATTCCACAACCTCTTTCCACAAACATCCGTTTTCATTCCCCAAGATGTATGATGGGAATTAAAGTCTCCTGCAAGGAGCATTGCATGTGAACAATTTCGGCACAATGAGTCCAGGTGATAAGTGCACTTGACTCCATTCGGGAAGTACACATTAGCCACTGTAAACGCAGCGCAACCAGGCAGTAAAAAATCTAAACCTAAAATTTCACAGTCTGAACATATATATATTTAAAAGTTACAGTTACCTTGTGGTACATTTTTGAGGAAACTAACACTAGTAGCCCACCGCCTCTACCTGGGCGATCTAAACGAAATGTTCAAAAATTATTAATAGTAAATCGTTGATGTGATGAAAGCCATGATTCTTGAAGTAAAATAATATCTGGAATTAGATTATGAGCTAGATAAAGAAGATCAACGTAACCGGAGGAAATAGAGCGGCAATTCCATTGAAGGACTCTTACTGATGCTATTGCGATCCTAGTATGGATGATTCCACGGCAGAACGCAACGCATCCTGCTCGTGGTGTTCAATACTTTTTCCTTTTTTCGCCTTAGATTTAGGAGAATCAGTTGGAGACAGTGGGGAACACTTACGTCTATTGCTGATGGTTCCAAGCCTCATGTGCCCAAAGGAGGTGCTGGGCACCGCAGTCGGTGATAGCCGAGAAGCCACGGAGGTATCAGACTGAACCTCTGCCTGTCTGTCGAAGTTTGTTTCTTTTGAATATTGAGCAGAACTAGTAGCTGAATTGGGGGCAGTAACGGTAGAGTGCGATTGAAGGAGGCTGTTGAATTTAGCAGTCAGCATCTCGGCAATACCTTCGGCAAACGTGTTGAAAAGTCGCTTCATCACTATTGGCATTGCCTTCTCAATAGCGGCGGCTACGGCGGCCGAAACTGTGGCTTCTAGAGATGTGGACTGACGGGATGCAGCAGCTGCGTATCCAACGGCACGCTCTTTAATTTCTGCTATGGCTTCCGCACGAGAACAGTGGCGTTTCTCTGCAATCTCAAGCATCTGAATCTCCCGCCCTCACGCAGGACAGTTATTATCCGTAGCAATATGTGCTCTATCGCACAAGCAGCACCTTGGCTCATCTACGTACCATGCTGATGCGGAATGAGAGCCGCCACAGCTGCAGCATCTCACAGAAGATCTGCAAGCATTCGCGCTGTGTCCATATCTCCAGCAGTTTCGGCACTGCAGGGGTCTAGGTGTCAATGTCTCCACACGGAATAAATATGGCCATGCCTTCACCTCGGACGGGCGCTTTAAGCCGGCGAACGAGACAATAACGCTCTCAGTAGGAACGTGATTATCACCCACTGATCTATTGCATCTGTAGACAGAAACAGCACCAGCCGGAGAGAGAATATTTAAGAAGGCCTCAGGAGTGACATTAGTGGGAACCCCATGAACAATGCCTTTCACGCATGCAAGATGCGGTGGCACAAATGCACGAACCGCAATGTTACCGAATCTCGAGCAGTTAAGTAAGTCATTGAGGCATAGAACGTTAGACGACTTACATAGAATGCCAGTCTTGCCAAACCGCCTCACCTCCGAGATGTCAATGAAATGTTCCGTTATGGCACGCAGCTCCTCCTGGAAGCTTTCCGATTCAGTCAATAGAATGGATTCCACCATCCGTGGGAACGAGCGCCACGGGCAAGGTATTCACTCCGTTCCGAAGGAAACACTCCAGAGGCACCGACTCAGTGGGACGGCTAGCCGACCATGGCGAGCCCTGGCCGGGACAAGAGACCGGCATTCAAGGTCCCCTGGAAAGGAAAGGAAAGAAAAAGAAACAACCTTTAGAAGGAACAAAGTACTGAAATCAGTTAAAATGTGACCAATCCCCTCTCGGACACGTCAGCGATCGAGGAGCTCAGCGATCCTGTGCGCTAGCTTCTTCGCATGGTGATAACCATGCGTGACGTTCAGTCTCGAGGTTGTTGACGCTGGCGCTGCATCTTGCAAACACGTTTTCATTTAATGGCACTTACCCATCAAGAGGGGGTGTGCGTGAGGTGGGTGATGAAATACATAAAAAAACTGTCAGCCCTTCCACTGGGGTGGAGATGGAAGACCAGCGAAGCTGTACTATAGTGGGAAATATGTATTTACAATTATGACTAATAAGATGTGATGATGTAATTGGTTATTTGAACTATTAAACAATTAGAAATATATATGATCCGGTGGTTTTAACTCATTTAGTGACAACGGGATCGGATCCCGGCCACGGCGGCCGCATTTCGATGGGGGCAACATTTCGAAAACACCCGTGTACTTAGAATTAGGTGCACGTTAAAGAACGCCAGGTGGTTACAATTTCCGAAGTAATTGCTTGAGTAATTCTTTCCTTCGTTTATGTGTACGCCGAGGTACTTATATTGCTTCACTATGGGTATTACATGCTGTTGAATTGACACCACGAAGTTACTCGTCTCTTCATTAAAGATCATAATTTCTGATTTCTCTGTGCTAAACTTATGGCCTAGATTTGTCGCTGCATTCCCACAGATATTCGCAAGTATCTGTAAATCTTTTTTATTGTCCGCTAGTAGCACAATGTCATCTGCGTACATCAGTCCAGGGATCTTCTGTTGCACCATTTGCCCATTACGCATGTAGGATAAATCAAAACCTAATTCGTTGTTTTCCAGTCGTCGTTCTATACCCTTAACGTAAAGCGTGAACAACAATAGTGACAGAGGGCATCCTTGCTTCAATCCTTGGTGAATTCCCACCATTTCATTACCTTTTCGACCTTCCCATACCACTTGTACTTGGTTGTCTTTATATATCTCCCTCAACAGCTCCACGAAATCTGATCCATGCCTTAGTGCTGAAGAATATCCCATAACAATTCCCTGTTTACGTTGTCATAAGCTCCTTTAATGTCTAGAAATGCTATCGATAAAGGTCCTTTCTGAGCTACTGAAATCTTTATCCCCTCCCTTTACCTTTGTGCCCCTGCCATCAAATTACTGCGACCGACTCGAAATCCAGCGACTCAACCGCAGGATTTATCCTCCCCCTCACAAAAATCTCAGCACTGAAGAGGCAATAGCCCTCAGACTTATCCAAACAAACACATTCCCAAACCTACACAGATACAGCAAAATATACCCACAAACATATCGCGGCATCTGCCCCTGGTGCGGCGACACACGCCCTACACTCTTTCACATCTCGTGGGGGTGCGGGGGCAAACCTCAACATTTAAAGACGCCTAACACGTCATTTGAGCGGTGGGAGGTACAGCTGACCGGCGATACCCTGGCGGGACAACAAGCTCTCGTCCAGCAAGTACGTCGAGCAGCCATGGCCAGTGGAGTCCTGGAATGAGGACACCACCCACTCGTCCTCAAGATCAACGATCTGAATGGTCTAAATAAATGTTTTTTTCTCTCTCTCTCTATACACTGAGTTAGTCATCATCATCAGCCTATATTTTATGCCCACTGCAGGACGAAGGCCTCTCCCTGCGATCTCCAATTACCCCTGTCTTGCGCTAGCGTATTCCAAGTTGCGCCTGCAAATTTCCTAACTTCAGCATCCCATCTGGTTTTGTGCCGACCTCGACTGCGCTTCCCTTCTGAGTTAGTACAAACATATTATCCTCTCAGAATCTGCCTGGCCTGAACCCATTCTGTAGTCCCGGCGGGACTGGCGCGCCCTCTGGGGGTGGGTTCTCGAACCTGCCCCTGCGTGACACCGCCAGACAGACAGACGGCGAAGGGTCGACATAGAACAGCTCCGCTGTTAAAACTTCCGCCTTCATTCCACCCTGTGAAAGTGGATGTATACAGCGAAGCTGTTGCCCACGTTACACAAGCGCCACCACCGCAAGGCTTCGCACCGTCGACATCAATGTAGCGTCCACGACCTCGTGCGCGACCTTTCCGTTGGTGCTTCGCCGCCGCGGTGCACGTTCGCGGCGTCCATACGCTTGCGCGTAACCCGCGTTCACGATGTGAACGTCACTGAAATTTTATTGCGATAGCAATTATATGGACACTCTAGGCGAATTTCTGCCGTCGTAGTCGTAGCCGCGCTTTACGTGGTGTGGCGCTTTAGGCGCCGCGAGCGGCCGCCGGCGCGGCTGTATCTTCAAAGCCATCTGCTGCGCGGGTAGAGTCCGCCCTCCCTGTGTACTCCGCGCACGGCGCAAGTCGTTATCGTGCAATTAATGGCAGCGACGCGTCGCAGGACACTTTTAATTTCAAAGAGCCGTCTGTCTTCCCAGTGCGACTGGTCAACTTCACCTATTGCGTTGCGCCAATCTCTCTAACACTCCTTCTCTTTCACTCTGTCACCTGCCTGTGTGCCGTGCAGCTTGGAAGTGTAGGCTGAGAGTAATGGGAAAATGCCTGAAGGCAAGGGCTTTCGTCGAAGAGGTCGGCCCGTTCGCAAAACATGTACTATTGAACCAAAAAAAGTTTACAGAACAAGGGATCTGACAAAAAAGCTGAATATCTCCTCAGCCTCAAAACGCAGCCTTGACTTCCCATTTCCAGCCTCTACTGGTATATGCGAACAACATTGTGATGTACGGTTTTACTGGCTACTTTCAAAGGTTGCTGGGATATTTAGCGTTTTCTGAGATACCGTGGTCCGTAAACTTTTTTGGTCGATTGTACATGACCGGAGCGAAACAGTATAGCAAACCACCGTGTATCACTCAGCAAACTAAAAAAAGACGAAAAAAAAAAGAAAGAAAGGAAAAAAATAAACCAAAGAAACATGGTTTGAATAAACATTTTGGAAGCACAAAAGAACCTTTTAACGTTTATTGTATTTAAACCTGTCATTTGTCAATTTTCTTTGAATTTGTTCCGATGTATCTAGCTGCCGGGTACTGCCCTTCAAGCCCTCGTTTGGCTAAGGCATACCCGCTTTTGTAAACTGATATTGCATCTTTTTTATGTCAGTTTCGATTTTACAGGGCCTCCGAATGTGAAATATTTGTTCGCGTAGTTCTTACAGAGGATTGTTTAATGAAAATTCTTCACTCAGCTAGGCACCCGCCGCGGTGCCTAGCTCCACTAAAAGTACGCCGGACTCAAATCTTAACTTTTTGAGCGAGTCATCCACACAAGACTTAGAAACTATATAGAAGACAATAACCTCTTGTCAAACTATATGCATGGCTTCAGGCCACACTTATCGATACAAGATGTATTCCTAAGACTGAAGGAAGAGGTACTGAGCCACATTCCAACAGGTAGTGAACATTTACTAGCGGCCCTAGACCTCAAAAGCGCATTCGATACCATCGCGCACGAATTAATATTGAAAGAACTTGAGAAAACTAGGTGCGGTGAAAAGACTTACAATTATATCAAATCTTTCTTGGGGAATAGAACTGCTACTATCGGCATAGGAGAAACCCGATCCGGCGCTTTCAATATGCCAAATAGGGGCACACCACAAGGTGCCATCCTCTCACCCCTACTGTTCAACTTGGGGATGAATAATCTAGCCCATAGGCTGGAAAAGTGTCCAAATCTGCATTTTGCCCTTTATGCGGATGACATTACTCTTTGGGCGACAAAAGGCTCAATCGGAACAAAAGAACAAGTTCTTCAAAACGCCATAAACATAGTGCACGATTTCGCCACTGAGAACGGAATGAAATGTGCTCCTGAAAAATCAGAATGCATTACGGTGCACGGAAAATATTACAACAAAACTGAAAAGGCTGAACTGAAGCTTGGAAACTCGACACTTAAAGAATCCCGAACAGTGAGGATTTTAGGGCTGTGGATACAACACAATACTAGAGCAGACCATACCCTAAACACTCTAAAGAATTCAGTAAAACAAATCACACGAATGATAGGAAGAATTATGCGGAACGGGAGAGGACTAAGCGAATCAGAGGCATTAAGACTAGTGCAAGCTTTTGCAATAAGCAGAATTACCTACAGCCTCCCGTATCACGAGCTTAACCGTAAAGAGACAGATCAGGCAGACATCCTAATACGCACGGCGTATAAGGCCGCCCTGGGTCTACCACTGGGGACATCCACGGAGAGACTCGAGGCTCTTGGGGTGTACAACACATTTGAAGAACTCAAAGCAATGACAATGGTCACACAACGAGAGAGAGTAGATTTTAATGAAGGGAAGGGAGGAGAGGTCGGCCTGGAGAGCGTGTCTCTAGCCTGCTACTCCTCACTGGGGTAAGGGGAAGTGGGAGATACAGAGAGAGGTAGGTGACAGGTGATTATGATATCGTACAATGAGCTACTA
Source organism: Dermacentor silvarum (assembly GCF_013339745.2). NCBI lineage: Eukaryota > Metazoa > Arthropoda > Arachnida > Ixodida > Ixodidae > Dermacentor > Dermacentor silvarum. The sequence goes on along the minus strand of NC_051154.1, from coordinate 70,998,602 downwards.
TTTACACACGTTGTCCAATACGCGGTTGTACACTTTTCACACACTACACGCAGGAGTAGTGTTGTCCACACAGAATGTCATCCCACAAACACATATCGCACACTGCACACTGCACAGTTCCTAGAGACGACCGTCTAAGCCCGTCTCACAAATAAAGTTCAAAAGTGATCGTATGGTGCGCTGGGCATGATCAACGCTTCTCCATGCGCCTAAAACCTTGGCTTCCGAAAAGGGGCGGGAGTCCAAACAGTCAACACTACGTTTTAGTGTCCTTCGCTCGGTCGCATATTGAGGGCACACGCAAAGTATGTGTTCTATTGTCTCGGGAGTGTGACAGACGCTACAATCAGGGTCCCGTTCTCGTCCAATCTTGTGAAGGTATTTGCGAGTGTACGCCACACCAAGCCGTAATCGATGGATAAGTGTTTCCTGGCCTCTCCGCATCCGAAGTGGAAGTCGGAATCGCAAACCGGCGTCAAGTCTATAGAGGCGCTCTTGTCGATGTTCGGGGTTGTCCCATTGTCGCTCCATAGACGTTTTGATGGAGTTGTGTAGCAAGGCGTTGATGTCGTAACGGCAAAAGGGAAGTTTTATAATCTTCCCGTCAGTGTGCGCCATTTTTGCTTCCGCGTCAACCTGCTCATTTCCGGCTATTCCACAGTGGCTGGGAATCCACTGCAGTGCAATGGTATGTCCGGATTGAGACGCCTCAGTAAGCAGAGCCATGGTGTCGTAGATTAGAGGGCTATATGCGCTTCTGGGATTCATATAATTGCTTATGAGTTGCAGCGCCGGTTTCGAGTCGCAGAACACTGTCCAGTTCGCGAGGTTTTGTTGTACTATGCAGCGGACTGCTTCTCGAATACCGGTCAACTCAGCTGCTGTAGACGATGTTTTGTGTCCTATCTTGAACCGCTGCGTAATCCCCATTGCAGGTACCGTGTAAGCTGCCGCAGAAGAGGTCTGTGTAACAGAACCATCTGCAAAAACATGTTCGGTATATCCGTACTTGTAAGCAATGTAGGATAACGCGAAATGTTTGAGACCCGCAAGCGGCATTTTCGACTTTTTCGTTATTCCGGGGATTGAGATTTTCACCGTCGGCTTTGCCATCGTCCAGAGTGGAGCTTCCGGTATGCCATGTGGTGCGAAGTCCGACGGCAGTAGATCCCGTTGCGACAATACGGCTCCTGAGTAGGCGGCGTCAGGCCGTATACTTGTGACATTTGTCAGTGAATGATTCCTATGCCTTGTCAGTAGCCTTAAATGCACTCGCATTGGCTCATGTTGCAGATACACTCGAGCTGGGCATGCGCGTGCCTCTGCAATAGTGCCCCATGTGGAAGTACATCGTGGTAACCCTAGGCAAATTCTTAGTGCGCGAGCCTGAGTGCCTTCAAGTGTGCGGAGGGCAGATGAACTAATCCCAGAAAGTACAGGTGCGCTGTAGCGGAGGTATCCAACAAAAAGTGCCTGGTAGAGCTGCAGAAGAGATGATTGGGATGGCCCCCACGATTTTCCAGACATATGTCGAATGATTTGTGCAAAGCTGTCCAGCTTTTTTCTCAATGCAGAGATGTGTTTCGACCAAGATAAGTCACGGTCGATGGTGACTCCGAGAAACTTATAGTGGGTTACCGAAGGTATAATCTTGCCATCAATCATGACGGGGTAGCAGGCCATTGACTTCCGCGTAAATGCCATGGCGGCACTCTTAGTCGGTGAGAGATGAAGTCCACGACTATTTAGGTATTGCGACGTTATTGACACTGCACGCTGTAGCTTCGTTTGTACTTGTAAGCGCGTTAAGCTCGTTGTCCATATACAGATGTCATCTGCGTACACAGAGACCGAGACTGCGCCTATGAGTTCTTTGACGAGTCGAACGAGAACAACATTAAATAAGGTTGGGCTCAGTACACCTCCTTGAGGCACCCCACGGTAGACAGGATGGTTCCTTGTATGGCCGTCTAGAGTTGTCATAAATATCGTTCTCTCTCGAAGATAGCTGGCTATCCACTGATGCATACGGCCACCAATGCCATATTCTTCAAGGGCATTTAAAATTGCAACAACGAGAACGCCTTAATATGTCACAGGCGGGCAGGAGGGTCCTAGAAGAGCTGGGATACCCGATCAACCCACAATACTGCAGCAGCGAACTAGTGGACATATCGAGGGAGATGCGAGAAAAACTAAAGATCTCCCCCATCCCCCAAAAAATGAACCCAAAATATCATTCAGACAGGCGTAATGCCCGAGCCAAACAATTAGAAAAACGATTCGGCAAGAACCCCGACACAATATACACAGACGCAGCACAGAACATTAAGGGACACTTTATCGTGGCTGCTTCGGGACCCTCCGGTATTCCAAGAACCATAACAACAGCTTCAGTCCGCACAGCCTGCACCAGCACAGCGGAGGCGGCTGCAGTGGCCCTGGCAATAAAGAGACGGGAGGGAGAAGACAGGCCCGCCTACGTCCTTACGGACTCTCAGGCGGCCTGCCGACTCTTCCTCCACGGAAGAATCCCTAGGATCGCCCTTAACATCTTGGGCGATCGACTAAGACAAGAACATCACATTGTATGGTGTCCGGGGCATGTTGGTGTCACTGGTAACACAGGGGCAGACGCTCTTGCTCGCGAGACTTCAATCCGAGCAAGGAATGACACCCCAATCGGAAATAACAATCAAATACTAGCATGCGATGTCTTAGAACATCAACGTCGTTTTCGCCAAGAACTCGCCGCGCCAAACCCGCAATTAACAGTGGAGGAGGTTCGGCTATACAGAAAAATCCAGACAAACACCTACCCACATCTGGGGCGATGGCATGCCATCTGGCCAACCAGATATGCCAGTCAATGCCCCTGGTGTGGGGGGAGGCCATCCTTGCCCCATGTGACATGGGAGTACCAATCACGACCCCAAAATTCAAATTCACCCCGTTTAGCACAAAATTCCTTTAGGGAGCCTTGGGCAGCCATCCTCGCCCGGACTGACCTGGACACTCAATTGAGCCTCCTCGACCAGGCACGGCGTGTGGCGGTGGCCACTGGAGTCCTGGACTAAGGACCCACCCTCCGGCCCCCTTAACCCTATTTTTCCTAAATAAAGTTATTTCTCTCTCTCTCTCTCTCTATCGATTTGATAATAAAGTTTACGTTCGTCTTCACTCAGCTAGGTAATGCCGAGGACGGGCTCCAAATATACTTGTATGCTTTGGCCATCTAAATCCAATAAAAAGCAGTCTACGGCAGGGTTGGCTGCGAAAGCAAGGCCAATGAGGCCTTCGCATAGGCGCCTCCGTTAAGAAGTATTATGGCACAGCCAGTGGGTGCACCTAGATCTGCGCTTAATGCACTGTCTTTTGATTTGAATGTGGAGGCGGCGACATGTGTTTTATGCCGCCAACGCCCCGAAGCTACGCAGCAACATGCACTTGCATGTCGAGCGCGGCGACGGCACGATGTGGCCGGCATGCGTAACATGCGCCGCCCCGCCGGTTGCCGCAGCCGCGCCCAGACTTAAGCAGTTCTTCAGCCAGCAAAACTGATGGTGCGCATCTTACGAGTGTAGAAAACCCTGGTGCTAGAGCGCGCAGGGTGCACGTGGTTGTTGACGCTGGCGCTGCATCTTGCAAACACGTTTTCTTTTAATGGCACTTACCCATCAAGAGTGTGCGTGAGGTGGGTGATGAAATACATAAAAAAAACACTGCACATCCACGGGGTGAATGATGATGAGTGGGCGAAGCTCCGGAGGGAATCATCGGCAAACCGTGAATCTTCCGTGTAATTCGCCCAGTCTCGCCGCACTAAATCGAACGATTGACTTCCACCAATGACCCGCGCCATATGTGCACGTCATTCCTATTTTATAACAGCGCCCTTCATTATAATTGCACCATCTCCCGCTTAAGGGGACGATAGCACAAACGCGTTAGAAACGTGCAGTAGTCTCTAGTAAGGGGGAGAGGCCACAGCGTCTTACGCAGCCGTTTACACATGCCGGAACGTGCACCGCGTTTGCCGACGCCATCACATGACTGCTGAGAGAGTATAACCCTCGTATTCATAAACGCTCCTCGACTTGAACTTGACTTGCCACCGCCTTCAACGCGTTTAGAACGCGCTGCCCAAGGCGGTGGCAAGTCAAGTTCAAGTCGAGGAGCGTTTATCAATACCGGGGTAAGGCGGAGAGGCCACAGCGTCTTACACCAGCTTCTTACACGGGCCGTAACACGCTAGCACAAACGCGTTAGAAACGCGCAGTCTTTCGTTAATGTTGGGTATTTATGGTCATCGTGGTGCGTGTGTCCATGTGCGCTTCGTGGCGTAGTGGTTAGCGCCGCGCGTTCGGAAGCGAGGGGTCCCTGGTTCAATTCCGCGCTACGGACACAACTTTCGGAATTTTTTTTTTCATAAAAGTAGACGTGGCTACCTATTACTACTACGTACTACAGAGGAGGGACAGACCCACACCCTAAGGAGCTTCGCCCCTAAAACTGTCAGCCCTTCCACTGGGGTGGAGATGGAAGACCAGCGAAGCTGTACTATGGTGGGAAATATGTCTTTCCAATTATGACTAATAAGATGTGATGATGTAATTGGTTATTTGAACTATTAAAGAATTAGAAATATATATGATCCGGTGGTTTTAATTCATTTAATGACCACGGGATCGGATCCTGGCCACGGTGGCCGCATTTCAATGAGGGCGAAATTTCGAAAACACCCGCGTACTTAGAATTAGGTTCACGTTAAAGAACCCCAGGTGGTCCAAACTTCCGGAGTCCCCCACTACGGCGTGCCTCATAATCAGATCGTGGTTTTGGCACGTAAAACCTAAAATTTATTTATATTTTTTATACCACAGGGACTATGGCCTTATGGTCGCTATGGTACACCACCATAGGGTGTACGGCAAAAGTTGGCACGTTCTTCATAAACACGTTGCCAACGACACGCGCGTTCGGTGCGAACGCAGGCAAAACGCCGCCGCCGTCGACAACAGTTGTGCGCGTTGTTTGTGTGACCGCACACAACCGCTGTCAAAACGCTGGCTACAGCGTTTCTCTGTGCTTCTCTGACTTCAGAAGAGGCCCAACACATGTCACCCTGCACTGCCTCATTTGTGGTATTACTGTGGGCTCCCAAAGCCAACCGGCCCATACTGATCTTTGGTTAACTTCCAAACCCGACAAGATATCCGATTTTAAGCATAGAATGGCATTTGCGAATGTTAGCGCGGGGACCATTACTCCTTTCCAGATTCAACGCACCACCTCATACTTATTGTGGCCCCACACTGATCTGTGTTTCAATATTGGTGCATTCCGCTTCCCCTTTATTTTCAGATTATCTTGGTGATTGCTTGAGTAATTATTTCCTTCGTTTATGTGTACGCCGAGGTACTTATATTGCTTCACTATGGGTATTACATGCTGTTGAATTGACACCACGAAGTTACTTGTCTCTTCATTAAAGATCATAATTTCTGATTTCTCTGTGCTAGACTTATGGCGTAGATTTGGCGCTGCATTCCCACAGATATTCGCAAGTATCTGTAAATCTTTTTTATTGTCCGCTAGTAGCACAATGTCATCTGGTTACATCATTCAAGGTTACATCATTCAAGAAGACCTTCTGTTGCACCGTTTGTCCATTACGCATGTAGGATAAATCAAAACCTAATTCGCGGTTTTCCAGTCGTCGTTCTATACCCTTAACGTAAAGCGTGAACAACAATGGTAACAGAGGGCATCCTTGCTTCAATCCTTGGTGAATTCCCACCATTTCATTACCTTTTCGACCTTCCCATACCACTTGTACTTGGTTGTCTTTATAGATCTCCCTCAACCGCTCCACGAAATCGTAATCCATGCCTTAGTGCTGAAGAATATCCCATTACAATTCCCTGTCTACGTTGTCATAAGCTCCTTTAATGTCTAGAAATGCTATCGATAAAGGTCTTTTCTGAGCTACTGAAATCTTTATGCACTGAGTTAGTACAAACATATTATCCTCTAAGCATCTGCCTGGGCTGAACCCATTCTGTAGTCCCGGCGGTACTGGCGCGCCCTCTGGTGGTGGGTTCTCGGAGCTGCCCCTGCGTGACACCGCCAGACAGACAGACGGCGAAGGGTCGACATAGAACAGCTCCGCTGTTAAAACTTCCGCCTTCATTCCACCTGTGAAAGTGGATGTATACAGCGAAGCTGTTGCCCACGTTACACAAGCGCCACCACCGCAAGGCTTCGCACCGTCGACATCAATGTAGCGTCCACGACCTCGTGCGCGACCTTTCCGTTGGTGCTTCGCCGCCGCGGTGCACGTTCGCGGCGTCCATACGCTTGCGCGTAACCCGCGTTCACGATGTGAACGTCACTGAAATTTTATTGCGATAGCAATTATATGGACACTCTAGGCGAATTTCTGCCGTCGTATTCGTAGCCGCGCTTTACGTAGTGTGGCGCTTTAGGCGCCGCGAGCGGCCGCCGGCGCGGCTGTATCTTGAAAGCCATCTGCTGCGCGGGCAGAGTCCGCCCTCCCTGTGTACTCCGCGCACGGCGCAAGTCGTTGTCGTGCAATTAATGGCAGCGACGCGTCGCAGGACACTTTTAATTTCAAAGAGCCGTCTGTCTTCCCAGTGCGACTGGTCAACTTCACCCCTTGCGTTGCGCCCCTCTCTCTAACCCTCCTTCTCTCTCACTCTGTCACCTGCCTGTGTGCCGTGCAACTTGGAAGTGTAGGCTGAGAGTAATGGGAAAATGCCTGAATGCAAGGGCTTTCGTCGAAGAGGTCGGCCCGTTCGCAAAACATGTATATATCGACCAAAAAAAGTTTACGGAACAAGGGATCTGCCAAAAAGCTGAATATCTCCTCAGCCTCAAAACGCAGCCTTGACTTCCTATTTCCAGCCTCTACTGGTATATGCGAACAACATTGTGATGTACGGTTTTACTGGCTACTTTCAAAGGTTGCTCGGATATTTAGCGTTTTCTGAGATACCGTGGTCCGTAAACTTTTTTGGTCGATTGTACATGACCGGAGCGAAACAGTATAGCAAACCACCGTGTATCACTCAGCAAACTAAAAAAAGACGAAAAAAAAAAGAAAGAAAGGAAAAAAAATAAGGCAAAGAAACATGGTTTGAATAAACATTTTGGAAGCGCAAAAGAACCTTTTAACGTTTATTGTATTTAAACCTGTCATTTGTCAATATTCTTCGAATTTGTTCCGATGTATCTAGCTGCCGGGTACTGCCCTTCAAGCCCTCGTATGGCTAAGGCATACCCGCTTTTGTAAACTGATATTGCATCTTTTTTTAATGTCAGTTTCGATTTTAGAGGGTCTTCGAAGGTGAAATATTTTTTTTATTTATTATTACCTCAAAGGCCCCGGTGTGGGGTATTACATGAGGGATGGGTGATCGCTTCACGAAAATGTGGACTCAATGGCAGCCTTGAAATGATATGGATTGGAGTGGTGCATGACGTCAGCGGAAAGGTCATTCCTGTCCCGGGCAGTCTTCACAAAGAACGAATGTAGGTGCGCAGTGGTCCGGGCTTGCGGAGGGTACACAGATTTTTCGTGATGTAATCGGTAGGATTGACGGTGCACTGGAATGATGGCTGAAGTACTAGGAGGAGAATGATAAAATTTGTGATAAAGACACAGTCTAAAAACATGACGCCTTATATCTAGATTGGAAATTCCTGCTTTTAATTTTAGTTGAGAGACACTAGTGTGGTATGAATAATCAGAATAAATAAAACGGGCTGCACGATTTTGAACTGCTTCTAGAGTGTTAGAAAGGGAGGTTTGGTGTGGGTCCCAGACAGAGCATGCGTATTCTAGCTTAGGTCTGATAAAAGTGATATAAGTTAGTATTTTTAAGGATGGGGGGACAAAGCGCAAGTTGCGGCGGAAGTAACCAAGCGTGCGATTGGCATCGTTAGTGATGTTCGCTATATGAGATAACCAAGAAAGGTTATTTGAAAGTGTAAGACCAAGGTACTTGCATGACTCCACAGATGATATTTCCGAGTTGCAGAGAACGTACTTGGGGGTATGGTGAAGTTCCCGTCGATGAAAAGGTACAAGTAAAGTCTTTGCAGTGTTCAGTGACATTAGCCACATGTTGCACCAAGTGGTAACTTTGTCAAGATCATCTTGCAATGCATGGTTGTCGGTACTAGTGAGGATTGGGCGATAAATGACACAATCGTCAGCAAAAAGGCGAATGTGAGAAGAAAGATTAGCCGGTAAATCATTAATATATATAAGGAAGAGGAGAGGCCCGAGAACATGTGCCTTGGGGCACACCGGAAAGAACAGGGCTTTTAGAGGAGGGATGGTTGTTAGCATACACAAACTGTTGTCTGTTAGTCAAGAAATTTCGTATCCAGTCTAAAACCAGAGGATTAAGGTGCAAGCGAGAAAGTTTTAGGAGAAGCCGTTGGTGCGGAACTTTGTCAAATGCCTTTTCGAAATCTAAAAAGAGGGCATCAACTGGGATGTTTTGATCAAGGTTAGTGCTTATGTCATTTATGAAGAGTGCTAATTGGCTATCACAAGATAAAGCTTTACGGAAGCCATGCTGGTTAGGGTGGAAGAAATTGACATATGTTAGGAATGTAGCAATGTGGGAGTGAAGTACATGTTCCATTAATTTTGAACAGACACTGGTTAGAGAAATTGGGTGGTAACTACTACATGATGATGAAGGACCTTTCTTTGGGACTGGTATAACCTTACCCGCTTTCCAGTCATCCATCACCACTCCTGATGATAACGATTGCTGAAAAACATCACATAAGATCTCGCTTGTAACATATTTAGTATTTTTTAAGACTTTGGAATTAATACCATCGATGCCGGGGGAAGATGATAGCTTCAAGGAATCAATACATTTCCTGATTCCACCAGAACTGAAGGTGATTGCGGGCATGGTATGGTGACTGAAATATGGGAATTCGGGAAGTTCACTTTTGGGTTCATTCGTAAACACGGAAGAGAATGCATGATTTAGCGCTTCGGCGATTTCGTGATCTGGAATCGGCTTACGTTTCTCGTCGCACAGTGCAAGAGGTTGCGAACGCTTTGGATTTATAATATTCCAGAATTGCTTAGAGTTATTTCGCAGAATGTTAGGTAGGGTAGTCGAAAAAAAGGAGCGCTTTGATTGACTAGCTAGGGATAGGTACGTTTTTTTCAGCCGTGTAGTATTTCTGCCATGCGCACTCAGAGTTAGAATGTCTAGCAGCGCGATAAAGCCTTTTCTTTCTATTGTTCAGGCGCTTTAGTGTCGTATTGAACCAAGGTGATGATTGGTTTTCGGTTACAGTGACGGTAGGTATGTAAGTTTTTATCAACTCATGCATTTTATTTTTGAAAAGAAGCCAGTTAGTTTCAACAGAACGTCCTAAGAAACCGGTAAAGAACGAGCTGGCAAATTCCGCTAGTTTGATATTCATATCAGTATAGTTGCCTTTGTCGTAAAGCGTAATAGTTTTTCTAGTTTTAGTGGCGGCTGGGATGCCACATTGGAATGAGGCATGTAGCACTGAATGATCGCTAAGGCCAGGTAAATGCGTCAGTGGCGAAGCATAATCGGAGTGAGAAGTGAGGATAAGGTCTAATAAGTTAGAAGACATTATTGTGTCGCGTGGGGTTACTGACGATTTGCGTTAAGCCAAACGTAAGACATGTATTAAGGAAATCACTTTCAACTGTGTTTTTGGACGCTGTTTCAGCTATATTGGACCAATTGATGGCATGGAAGTTGAAATCGCCGAACAGTATGACAGGTGATTGGGGATAACGCATTGTTACCGAGTGAAGCACCTCATGGAAGTCAGCTATGAAAGAGCGGTTTGCGTCGGGTGGATGATAGCATGTACCGATAACAACGGCTGGGCGGGAAGCGTTGCTTATCCCAAAGACAATTTCTAAGGGCGTTGTTACTGTTATTTCCGCACACTGAAATAGGCATACCCGCTTTTGTAAACTGATATTGCATCTTTTTTTATGTCAGTTTCGATTTTAAAGGGCCTTCGAATGTGAAATATTTGTTCGCGTAGTTCTTACAGAGGATTGTTTAATGAAAATTCTTCACTCAGCTAGGCACCCGCCGCGGTGCCTAGCTCCACTAAAAGTACGCCGGACTCAAATCTTATCAATTTGATAATAAAGTTAACGTTCTTCTTCACTCAGCTAGGTAATGCCGAGGACGGGCTCTAAATATACTTGTACGCTTTGGCCATCTAAATCCAATAAAAAGCAGAGTCTACGGCAGGGTTGGCTGCCAAAGCAAGGCCAATGAGGCCTTCGCATAGGCGCCTCCGTTAAGAAAGTACTATGGCATTGCCAGTGGGTGCACCTAGATCTGCGCTTAATGCTCTGTCTTTTGATTTGAATGTGGGGGCGGCGACATGTGTTTTATGCCGCCAACGCCCCGAAGCTACGCAGCAACATGCACTTGCATGTCGAGCGCGGCGACGGCACGATGTGGCCGGCATGCGTAACATGCGCCGCCCCGCCGGTTGCCGCAGCCGCGCCCAGACTTAAGCAGTTCTTCAGCCAGCAAAACTGATGGTGCGCATCTTACGAGTGTAGAAAACCCTGGTGCTAGAGCGCGCAGGGTGCACGTGGTTGGTGACGCTGGCGCTGCATCTTGCAAACACGTTTTCTTTTAATGGCACTTACCCCTCAAGAGTGTGCGTGAGGTGGGTGATGAAATACATAAAAAAAAAAAACACTGCACATCCACGGGGTGAATGATGATGAGTGGGCGAAGCTCCGGAGGGAATCATCGGCAAACCGTGAATCTTCCGTGTAATTCGCCCAGTCTCGCCGCAATAAATCGAACGATTGACTTCCACCAACGACACGCGCCATACGTGCACGTCATTCCTATTTTATAACAGCGCCCTTCATTATAATTGCACCATCTCCCGCTTAAGGGGACGATAGCACAAACGCTTTAGAAACGTGCAGTAGTCTCTAGTAAGGGGGAGAGGCCACAGCGTCTTACGCAGCCGTTTACACATGCCGGAACGTGCACCGCGTTTGCCGACGCCATCACATGACTGCTGAGAGAGTATAACCCTCGTATTCATAAACGCTCCTCGACTTGAACTTGACTTGCCACCGCCTTCAACGCGTTTCGAACGCGCTGCCCAAGGCGGTGGCTAGTCAAGTTCAAGTCGAGGAGCGTTTATCAATACCGGGGTAAGGCGGAGAGGCCACAGCGTCTTACACCAGCTTCTTACACGGGCCGTAACACGCTAGCACAAACGCGTTAGAAACGCGCAGTCTTTCGTTAATGTTGGGTATTTATTGTCATCGTGGTGCGTGTGTCCATGTGCGCTTCGTGGCGTAGTGGTTAGCGCCGCGCGTTCGGAAGCGAGGGGTCCCTTGTTCAATTCCGCGCTACGGACACAACTTTCGGAATTTTTTTTCTTTCATAAAAGTAGACGTGGCTACCTATTACTACTACATACTACAGAGGAGGGACAGACCCACACCCTAAGGAGCTTCGCCCCTAAAACTGTCAGCCCTTCCACTGGGGTGGAGATGGAAGACCAGCGAAGCTGTACTATGGTGGGAAATATGTATTTCCAATTATGACTAATAAGATGTGATGATGTAATTGGTTATTTGAACTATTAAAGAATTAGAAATATATGTGATCCGGTGGTTTTAATTCATTTAATGACCACGGGATCGGATCCTGGCCACGGTGGCCGCATTTAAATGAGGGCGAAATTTCGAAAACACCCGTGTACTTAGAATTAGGTGCACGTTAAAGAACCCCAGGTGGTCCAAACTTCCGGAGTCCCCCACTACGGCATGCCTCATAATCAGATCGTGGTTTTGGCACGTAAAACCTAAAATTTATTTATATTTTTTATACCACAGGGACTATGGCCTTATTGTCACTATGGTACACCACCATAGGGTGTACGGCAAAGGTTGGCACGTTCTTCTTAAACACGTTGCCAACGCCACGCGCGTGCGGTGCGAACGCAGGCAAAACGCCGCCGCCGTCGACAACAGTTGTGCGCGTTGTTTGTGTGACCGCACACAACCGCTGTCAAAACGCTGGCTACAGCGTTTCTCTGTGCTTCTCTGACTTCAGAAGAGGCCCAACACATGTCACCCTGCACTGCCTCATTTGTGGTATTACTGTGGGCTCCCAAAGCCAACCGGCCCATACTGATCTTTGGTTAACTTCCAAACCGGACAAGATATCCGATTTTAAGCATAGAATGGCATTTGCGAATGTTAGCGCGGGGGCCATTACTCCTTTCCAGATTCAACGCACCACCTCATACTTATTGTGGCCCCACACTGATCTGTGTTTCATTATTGGTGCATTCCGCTTCCCCTTTATTTTCAGATTATCTTGGTGATTGCTTGAGTAATTATTTCCTTCGTTTATGTGTACGCCGAGGTACTTATATTGCTTCACTATGGGTATTACATGCTGTTGAATTGACACCACGAAGTTACTTGTCTCTTCATTAAAGATCATAATTTCTGATTTCTCTGTGCTAGACTTATGGCGTAGATTTGGCGCTGCATTCCCACAGATATTCGCAAGTATCTGTAAATCTTGTTTATTGTCCGCTAGTAGCACAATGTCATCTGGTTACATCATTCAAGGTTACATCATTCAAGAAGACCTTCTGTTGCACCATTTTTCCATTACGCATGTAGGATAAATCAAACCTAATTCGCTGTTTTCCAGTCGTCGTTCTATACCCTTAACGTAAAGCGTGAACAACAATGGTAACAGAGGGCATCCTTGCTTCAATCCTTGGTGAATTCCCACCATTTCATTACCTTTTCGACCTTCTCATACCACTTGTACTTGGTTGTCTTTATATATCTCCCTCAACCGCTCCACGAAATCGTCATCCATGCCTTAGTGCTGAAGAATATCCCATTACAATTCCCTGTATACGTTGTCATAAGCTCCTTTAATGTCTAGAAATGCTATCGATAAAGGTCTTTTCTGAGCTACTGAAATTTTTATGCACTGAGTTAGTACAAACATATTATCCTCTCAGAATCTGCCTGGCCTGACCCCATTCTGTAGTCCCGGCGGTACTGGCGCCCCCTCTGGTGGTGGGTTCTCGGACCTGCCCCTGTGTGACACCGCCAGACAGACAGACGGCGAAGGGTCGGCATAGAACAGCTCCGCTGTTAAAACTTCCGCCTTTATTCCACCCTGTGAAAGTGGATGTATACAGCGAAGCTGTTGCCCACGTTACACAAGCGCCACCACCGCAAGGCTTCGCACCGTCGACATCAATGTAGCGTCCACGACCTCGTGCGCGACCTTTCCGTTGGTGCTTCGCCGCCGCGGTGCACGTTCGCGGCGTCCATACGCTTGCGCGTAACCCGCGTTCACGATGTGAACGTCACTGAAATTTTATTGCGATAGCAATTATATGGATACTCTAGGCGAATTTCTGCCGTCGTAGTCGTAGCTGCGCTTTACGTGGTGTGGCGCTTTAGGCGCCGCGAGCGGCCGCCGGCGCGGCTGTATCTTCAAAGCCATTTGCGGCGCGGGCAGAGTCCGCCCTCCCTGTGTACTCCGCGCACGGCGCAAGTCGTTATCGTGCAATTAATGGCAGCGACGCGTCGCAGGACACTTTTAATTTCAAAGAGCCGTCTGTCTTCCCAGTGCGACTGGTCAACTTCACCCCTTGCGTTGCGCCCCTCTCTCTAACCCTCCTTCTCTCTCACTCGGTCACCTGCCGGTGTGCCGTGCAGCTTGGAAGTGTAGGCTGAGAGTAATGGGAAGATGCCTGAAGGCAAGGGCTTTCGTCGAAGAGGTCGGCCCGTTCGCAAAACATGTACTATCAACCAAAAAAAGTTTACAGAACAAGGGATCTGACAAAAAAGCTGAATATCTCCTCAGCCTCAAAACGCAGCCTTGACTTCCCATTTCCAGCCTCTACTGGTATATGCGAACAACATTGTGATGTACGGTTTTACTGGCTACTTTCAAAGGTTTCTCGGATATTTAGCGTTTTCTGAGATACCGTGGTCCGTAAACTTTTTTGGTCGATTGTACATGACCGGAGCGAAACATTATAGCAAACCACCGTGTATCACTCAGCAAACTAAAAAAAGACGAAAAAAAAAAGAAAGAAAGGAAAAAAAATTAAGGCAAAGAAACATGGTTTGAATAAACAATTCGGAAGCGCAAAAGAACCTTTTAACGTTTATTGTATTTAAACCTGTCATTTGTCAATTTTCTTTGAATTTGTTCCGATGTATCGAGCTGCCGGGTACTGCCCTTCAAGCCCTCGTTTGGCTAAGGCATACCCGCTTTTGTAAACTGATATTCCATCTTTTTTATGTCAGTTTCGATTTTACAGGGCCTTCGAATGTGAAATATTTGTTCGCGTAGTTCTTACAGAGGATTGTTTAATTAAAATTCTTCACTCAGCTAGGCACCCGATGCGGTGCCTAGCTCCACTAAAAGTACGCCGGACTCAAATCTTATCGATTTGATAATAAAGTTTACGTTCTTCTTCACTCAGCTAGGTAATGCCGAGGACGGGCTCCAAATATACTTGTACGCTTCGGCCATCTAAAGCCAATAAAAAGCAGGGTCAACAGCAGGGTTGGCTACCATGCAAAGCAAGGCCAATGAGGCCTTCGCATAGGCGCCTCCGTTAAGAAAGTACTATGGCATTGCCACTGGGTGCACCTAGATCTGCGCTTAATGCTCTGTCTTTTGATTTGAATGTGGGGGCGGCGACATGTGTTTTATGCCGCCAACGCCCCGAAGCTACGCAGCAACATGCACTTGCATGTCGAGCGCGGCGACGGCACGAGGTGGCCGGCATGCGTAACATGCGCCGCCCCGCCGGTTGCCGCAGCCGCGCCCAGACTTAAGCAGTTCTTCAGCCAGCAAAACTGATGGTGTGCATCTTACGAGTGTAGAAAACCCTGGTGCTAGAGCGCGCTCGGTGCACGAGGTTGTCGACGCTGGCGCTGCATCTTGCAAGCACGTTTTCTTTTAATGGCACTTACCCATCAAGAGGGGGTCCCCGTGCGTGAGGTGGGTGATGAAATACAAGCAATACATAGAAAAACTGTCAGCCCTTCCACTGGGGTGGAGATGGAAGACCAGCGAAGCTGTACTATGGTGGGAAATATGTATTTCCAATTATGACTAATAAGATGTGATGATGTAATTGGTTATTCGAACTATTAAACAATTAGAAATATATATGATCCGGTGGTTTTAATTCATTTAGTGACCACGGGATCGGATCCCGGCCACGGCGGCCGCATTTCGATGGGGGCGAAATTTCGAAAACACCCGTGTGCTTAGAATTAGGTGCACGTTAAAGAACCCCAGGTGGTCCAAATTTCTGGAGTCCCCCACTACCGCGTGCCTTATAATCAGATCGTGGTTTTGGCACGTAAAACCCATAATTTATTTATATTTTTTATACCACAGGGACTATGGCCTTATGGTCGCTATGGTACATCACCATAGGGCGTACGGAAAAGGTTGGCACGTTCTTCATAAACACGCTGCCAACGCCATGCGCGTTCGGTGCGAACGCGGGCAAAACGCTACTTCCCGCGGTGATCCAAAAGCTACTTCCAAAAGCTACTTCCCGCGGTGATCGAGTGAAATGCGTTCATGTTTGCTTGTGCGCGCGTGACACCATGCTTGCTAATTTAGTTAGTGTGCCTATGTTTACAAGTTTATGCGGCCGATAAAACTACTACCCTTACTTCGTATAGCTGTCCACTAATTTGCTATCGCAATCGATGTTTCGCTTTTCGGGCGAAACTGCGACTTTTTTAATCAGTCTTTGCCCTGATGTCGATTACGGTCGCAGCACACTCTGCGCGACCGATGCATTGGACAGAGCGCCCACTCGTCAAGGATACATCGTGTGCACAAGTTCGTCACGCGCGCACGAAACTGTGCCGGAGTGCAGCATATATCCTCATTCTTGTAGACCCTCCACCTGACGCAAGTGCGTTATTGAACTAATTCAATTTCTCAAGGTGTGTCACAAAATTTGTAAAGCACGACTTACACACAACCTGTAGACATGATAGCATGGGATTGTATTTTCAACGTACGAGAAAACATAATTCTGTTACGCGGTAACTGAAAATTACACTATAGCTCTTGAGATAAAACTTTTTCTATGTCGACGCCACGGTGTACACACCCGGACGCATAAAATTTGCCGGGGTAGCCATATGCAGTTTCGCTGTAAAAAGTTTAGGACGAACCTTAATGTTCCTCTTAAGTGTCTTTAATGGCGCTATAACCCCTAGACCTTAGGTTAACGCATGTCCTTATCCTACCACAGCTAGAGGAGCAAATGACGACGTGTCCTAACGCGCGCTTCGCCGGCGCGTTAGGACACGAAAAATGAAAGGCTCATACCCCCTTAAGCAATGGCTCATACCTCCGTAAACGCGGCCTCCCCATTACGAAGACAGAAGAGAGGTGAAATTCTAAGCTGGAACGATGAGCGGCAACGGAGCCAGCTGCGGAAGAAGACGACGAACGCGTGAGCAGTGGCACGAGCGCGTTCGCAGTTGAGCCGAGGGGCGCCAACAAACGAGCTGTTGCAAAAGACAACGCTCGAGCCATTGCTGATGATGATAGTTAATCATCATAATGATGAGAAGACTTGACGGTTAATTGACCCTTTCCTTAACCAAACTTATGCTCCTATATCATATCTATCCTATACAACTCTTAACTCGAACCATTACCTCCTTTTAGATGGGTTTTTTATTAGCCTCGCGGTTTTGGAGACACCCGAACTTCCGGTTGCCTGAGGCCGACTTCCGGTGTGCTCCTTGAGAAACATAATGTCACTAGGTGATGGCGCCATAATAAGAAATTTAATTAGCGTAACATCATTAAGTACGTACACAACTCTGCAAATTACTACGTATCTAGAGGCTGCCAATCTGGGCAATCGCATGGTGACAATAACCTCACCGTGATTTATATGCTATAACTTTAAAACTTTGGACCTTGGATGGACTGAATTTGGAGCTTGGAAAAACGAATAAAAAAAAACACGGGTATCAATGAAATAGAGCAGCACCAAAAGCACGTGCTTCCAACCTCTACACATTATCCCATGGCTCAATCTAAATGTATCCTTTTTTATAATGTCAATCAAAAATAAAAGAGTTGGTCATTGCTAATGTGGAGTTCTCCACTACGGCGTTCCTCATAGTTCTCTTGTTGTTTTGGGACGTTAAACTCTACTAATAAGTCAATGTTGCCCTTAGCATCGTGGC